>NW_024031809.1:0-13996 GCF_002237135.1 Teleopsis dalmanni | reverse complement strand
AAAACTGAAAAACGTAGTCAAATCAAACTGAGTTATAAAAAGTAGTGAATAAGTTTCTTTGAAAAAATAATTATATTTATTATAATTGTTATTATAGTAAATTATTATATATTATTATTAATATTTGAAGATGGTGCGAAATTGCGTGATGGGATGTAAGTTATTTAAGGGAATGTATGAATTTCCTAAAAATGACGAAAGAAGGTAAAAAAACAATAATTTATTAATTGTGGATTTAAAATATATGTTTTGTGTTTAATGTGATTTGTTTGTTTTGATGTGTATAAATACAAATTAGTAAAGCAAAAATATATGTGAGTATATATTTAATATATTTTAATAAAGTTGTGCTATGTGTTAATTTGTGTTTGTTAAATATGTGAAAAATCCAATAAGAAATATAAAAAAAAACAAAAATTGTAAACAATTTTTTGGTGGTAAAAAGAGTGGAGTATGTAAATTATATTTGTATATTAAAATATTCATATTCAAATGTATGAATAGTTTAAAGACTTTTAATATTATTTAATTTATTATTAATTTAATTCAACAATTTTATTTTTAATAAAATACTTTTATGCAATAAAATAACCAAAGAAGATAAAGAAAAGAAACTGAGAGGAAATTTTGAATAATGGTGCCTCTTTGTGTAATATCGCAAAGAAATCTCTTTTACTTATTTACCATACCAGAATTGTCAAATATTAAAAACGGTGTGGCTTATAACTTAAATATTTACTACATTTGTGGTTGCATATTAGCATGTAGCCATTTCTTCTAATTAGAAGAAATAGTATAAATTATTGTTCTTGGAAAATCCATTTTATATATTAATACGATTATAATACGTAAATATAGGCATGATTTTTTATATCAGTTTTACTTCAATTTACATAAAAGTTTTAAATGCGCTATATGAATCAAATATAAATGAAGAATTGGTAAACTAAAATCAATAGTAAATATAAAGTAGCTATTATTGATATATGTAAATATGTATATATAATTAGTCATGAAATTGTTTTAATAAAGTTAAAAAAATTGTATCGCATTTATTAAAATAAAAGTTCTTTTAATCATGTTGCACATATACGTACTATATTTATATATATGCTGAGCATCTAATAGAACAGTTAGTATGTGTTCAAACATTTCGAGTATTAGGTTGCATTGTTTTAATATTTTGTTTTAAAAAGATTAATATTAATATAATTTTTTAAAATTCAAAAAAAGTTTGGTATATTGTAATACAATTTTTGCTTGTGCATCAAATTTTTTCAATATAGAAAATCGTAAAAATGTATATACTGTTTACTACTACATATTTTTTGTAGTTTTAAGCAATCCTTTCAGTAAGATGAAATGTTTTTTGTATATGAAATTCAAGAAATTCTTAACTAGTTAATAACAACATTGTAAACAATAAGAATCAACTTCATCGCATAATGTTAGAAGAAATGTTAAATATATAAGCATTTTCCACACCACCTAAGAGGTATGCTTGCTGGCGTGTTACCGAGTTTTAGGTGTTCGGTTCCCCAATAGGCCTATCCACCATAATATTTTATTTAACAAATATACAATTTTATGTAAATACAATTTAGAATAACTTAATATATACAAAATAATATTACTATTTTAAAAATATTTAATATTAAACCAAAAATAATAAGGAACTATTAAATTAAAGATAAATTATAAATAAATTTAATAAATTATAAAATTAAAACTAAAATATTTTTTGTTTAAGCAAAAAATCACTTAAAGAATATGAACACTTTTGTGCTGTTTATAAGTGTTGAAAGCATAATTGTTTATATTTAAAATTCGACACTTTATTATCTCGATTGAAATATTTTAAAATGAAGTAAGTTCTTACTTTAATGAAAAAAGATAGAAAAGTTTCAATTTTGCAATTAGAGCAACATATATAGGGATGAACGTTTTCTAATTTATTAAATAAATGTTGCGCTAAACCTAATTTATAGCAACTGCTATCGAACTGATCCGAAAATTGTGATTCTAATTTTTCAATATATGTATATATAATAACAACACTCAATAAAAGTATAATTAATAATATTAATTTCTCTTCAGGATTTTTCCTTTTTTATAATTATTAGTATATCATGGAAAAAATAAAAAATAAAAGAACAACTTAATTCGTAGTTTATTATATACACTAATTAGGCACACATCTAAGTTTCTAATGTGTTAATACATTTATATATTTACTTTATTCTACAACAATAAATTGCGTTATTTTTAATTAATAATATACCTTCGATAATCCTTTGGAAAAATATAGAGATGTTTGAAATTTAAACATCCAAGTACGCACTTCCGTTTCAATTGTAAATAAATATTAATTAACTAATAATTCATATATTTTTCTGGAATAATTACCTTTTTTTAATGCTTTTATAATTGAAAACAAATTCCGCCTTATTTTTCTTTCAGTAATGTGGTATTTGTGCACTTAATTGCAACTTTGGCGCATTTTCTCGTAACGGATTTTTAATGTCAAAAAACCAAAACAAACAACGAAATTTCTCAGAAACCTCTCTTACTTTAGCAAATATCGTGGTGAGTAGGGACCGGGTGGGCAAAGTAGCAGGGTCCGGGTGGGGAAAATATTCACGCGCCATCATGTAGCATTAGGCTTTTTGTTATTGTCTGCGTAATATTTTCACCTCATTATACAAAATTTTTGAATATTTTTTGAATAATCCAGAAAAATTTATACACAATTTTTCGAGTAACTCTCAGTTTCTTTTCTTTATCTTCTTTGGTCATAACGTAATAATTCATGTTCATGAATGAACAGGTATCATTAGGACTGGTGGCCTGCAAAATATTGAATTTTTGCCTTAACGATATTATTTGTTTAAAAATATTGGTACTACTCTTTGCACTAGTTGCTTTCAATAATTTGTTTGTAAAATACATTAGGGGTATTCACTCTCTCTTGCAAACTCATTGCAAGGTGCACGAAATGCACAGATTGTACGAGAATGCAAATAACAACAACAAAATACACGCACAAAATTTCGTGCAATTGCGTGCAATCTTCCAATGCTGAAACCTATGTATATTTGCTTGCAACAAACCAGAAATGGCGGAAATCAGCTGTTTTGTCATTTGTTGCTTCTCATTTTTAAATTTGAATTGACTGTTAGGAAAATTTCGAGATATGTTAATCTATGGCTATGCTATATACATGCGTTTCGTTCAATAATTTAAATCGATGTGACCATTAATTAAGTTTTCACAAATATAATATTATATACATATACATTTGTGAATTAATTTATCTATTTATCAATTTCAGCGAAACTTACGAAAATTTGTTCACATTTTGAACTATTGAATGAAGTGTTTGGACGCATGTCTAATTTTGTACGGAAACATTGCCATAGCCAGCAACTAGTTCTGCGCTAGGCAACGAAGTTTTTTTTATTGAATCGTCTGCAGACAACACATCATCCAGCTCTGCACCGAAAGTCGTGCGTTCTGCTGTGCAAAGCCCCACTACCCCCTCGATAAAAAATATAACAAATAACAATAATAAATTAAGAATTAGTTATATTTTTATTATAACAATTATTTTTATATTATATTATTATTACATATATCTCCAACAACAAATAATGTAGCGACTTTACGAATAGCCGCATTTTCGCCTGATGAACCCAAACGATATAAAACAATAGCAATCCTTAATAGTTTATTAGTGAGACTATTAAGGAAAATACGTTCCAATTTACTCTAAGCATCTGACAAAAACGGCCTTCATCAAATTCTTGAAGAATGGTAGATCTCCATTGAATAGATTTTGGTACGGGTTGGTGATTTCTGTGATGGTTTACTAAAGTAAACAAAAGGTCTTCATTTAATTGCTCCATCACTTCCCAGTAATTTGCATCATCTAACAAATAGAAACTATATAGTAGTGAAAACTACATTAACAACATGTTAATACCTTCAATCAGAATATTAAAAGCACTATTTTCAATTAAAAGTTTAAAAGGCAGTCTTGCAGTTTTTGCATAGCATTCTTGCATTTCGTGCTCCCTGCAATGAGTTTACAAGAGAGAGTGAATACCCCTATTGAATATTTTTTTGGTCTACAGCATGTTTTGAGTCGAGAATCATTGCTCTAATTTATGCAACTGCTGCAAACATTTTGTTGTTGAAGCCGAGATAAGTCCTTTGATTTATTGGATCCTACTTGATCCTTTTTTCTTGCGAACGGCAAAACTTCCACTAAAGTTTTTAGTGGCAATGGTTAGTTGATGCTCTAATACCTTATAAGTATTTTACCCTAATAAGATTTATCTACATATTCCCCTTTCAGTCATAAAGACTATGTAAGGGATTGTTATTATAAAACTTACTTAATGAAGTCCGAGAAAAAATCAATAATTCCCCAGATTTTTACTGTACTGTGGGATGTTACGAAATTTTTTATTTCGAAAATGCAACTCAAAAGGTTTTCAAAAAATATTTAAGACAAAACATTTTTTATATAAACTGAAATCATCTACAACTGTAATAAAATATATAGTAATAAGACCAAAATATTAGAAACCAACACCTAATCTAATATACAACGCTTTTAATACACTTTAAATAGCAAAAAAAAAATAATTATGCGTTTCTCACAAAAATTTAGCAAATACAAAACACGTAAATGTTATATTTAGTTTTTAGCTCTTAATTGTAAAGATCCAAGAAATAATTCAATTACAAATCAATTAGCATTTCATGATATTCGGTGTATAAAAGTCTTAAAATTTACTTCCATAATTCCTTAATAGACATGTTCTTCTCTGAATTCATCTGCATAACTTTAGCGACAGCCATTTCAAAATCTTCTTGAGTAACATGCGCACGACGCTTACGCAATGCGTACATGCCAGCACCTATATTAACGCCTTTAACTTCTGCACCAGAAGCTCCCGGTATAAGTTTAGCTATTTTAAGCAAATTAATGCAGCGGGTCAAGTTAATTTTACGCGAATGAACTTTGAGAATATCTAAATTAGTTTCTTCATTTGGTGAGGGAAATTCAATTTTTTTTATGATGAAATTATCCTTTTCCACAACAGCTTTAAATATTTCGAAAGAATATCTACTTTTGCATAAGAACCCACGCTAAATAGTTAAACTGATCATTTATGTTACTTACAGAAATTATTTTATTATAACCTTTGGATAATCTTCTACGAATTTCTTTATCAATATCTTACGACGATTATTTAATTAAATTAATTCGAAAAATTGCACAAATAAAAATGCTTCATCAATTTGCTTCGCTATTGCAAAATATGTAAACGAAATACTGAAATCAAAACATATTTACAGCTGATATAAGCTGTCAAAATGTAACTCGCACACTTTTTTGGGCTAAGTGGCTAAATGTTTGCAGTGTAAAAAATCCCAAATAAAGTCCCATTTGGTTTAGTATCAATTTATCTCATGTCACGGTGTTAGTGTTTGAACTCCTCCGAAATGGCTCTACCGATTTTCATAAAACTTTTTATGAATATTTGGTAGGTATAAGAATAGGTCGTAAAGTATATTTCATATCGCTATAAGGATTAGGGTGAAAAATTTTTTTATTTTTATTTATCTCAAATACAAGAGGTGCGAGCTGAACGAAATTAATAACGACAAGCCCGCCGGCTCGTAGTTAACACACTCAGAGCAAATAACCGACTACGTCAACAAGTTCATAAAGCATTTAGATCCAATTCGTTTCTTCGTCTTGCATTCGAATATGACTTAGATATTGAATATTCCGCATATTCGAAAGTGATGATTGATTCTATGAACAAAGAACGCAATTATCATGCGTTCAAATTCAAACAAGCGTCAGCCGGGATCTGTTGCGCAGTCCATGCGCATATTCATTTCATGCTTCCAAATGACTTCGTTCGGAGCAACAGAAATAATTCACAACACTGCGGCAAATGGTCAACAATTCAATTCAACGTTTAAAATCCAAGTCCAAGTGCACCACAAAGTAGGTTCATCGGTGCCAATGTCAAATATACTTCATGGACAATAGGGAAAACAATCGTGTGTTTTTGTGCAAGATTTACAAAATCTGATTGGAAAATTTGAATTTACTTAAAATGTGTTACACCGTAATTTAAATTATGCACCCAACTATATTTACAATTTAAAAATCCTACAAGAACAATTTACTATGATAAAAAATTATAATTATTAATTTTATGTTTAGTATCTATTGTAGTGCGCATAAACATATTGACACAGCACATAAATAATTTTTAGTTTATTCCCATACTTTGTTTGCGATATTTATGCAACGGGAATTAGACACCACGCGATAAGCGTCGTGGAATGTGCTGGCTAGTCAAATATGTTTATGCACACTTAATATAAACTGCATGTGCTTGCGCTGCGACGTTTTGCACATGTATTAGTATAAGTGTTATGTACATGCGCTGTGTCGCTATGTACTTAGACGTTAAGCATAATAACTTTGATGTACACAATTTCAATAAAGATTTAGACATGAAACTATACGGTTATCTTTCATTTGCTTACATGGCGACCGTGACAGGTTTCTCAAACGAATGAACTCAAATGTAGAAAATCTGAACAATTAAAGTTTAAACAATTAAAAAAAAAAAAATTAAATTAATTAAAGTTTAAAGTGAAATTTAATTTGACTAAAAATTATTTAGAAAATTCTTATATTTCAAGAATTAATATTAAAAGTCAAGCATGGATATTTTATTTTCATTAAATAAAAATAAAAATAAAAACAAAAAAAACACTTGTGACAAAAAGAAAACAAAATAAAAATTTAAAGAAAATTAAAGTTTAAACAATTAAAAAAAAAAAAAATTTAATTAAATTAATTAAAGTTTAAAGTGAAATTTAATTTGACTAAAAATTATTTAGAAAATTCTTATATTTCAAGAATTAATATTAAAAGTCAAGCATGGATATTTTATTTTCATTAAAATAAAAATAAAAAATAAAAACAAAAAAAAAAAAACACTTGTGACAAAAAGAAAACAAAATAAAAATTTAAAGAAAACAAAAAAATATTTGACGCACTTTTTAAATTTTAAGTAATGTTGAAAAAATAATATAAATATTAATAATTAAAATAAAAATATTTATTCCAAGGAATAAAAAACCATTTTGTGAAAAAAAAAAAAAACAGTTATCGACAAGCGTGTGAAATGAAACAAATAACGGTGCACAAATTTTTTTTCCCACTCGCAAAAAGGAAAAGTCACAGTCATCAACCACAGCAATACAACAGCTGCTACATAATGCCAAATATAAGGGAATGCAAGCAAGTAGATTAAAAATTTAAAAAAAAAAAAATATATATTTTATAGAAATGAAAATTTTATTAGTTTGAAATAACCTGTAAATCAATAATATTTTTTTATATTCTTGAAATTACTTTAAAAAAAATGTTAGATAATTTTTTTTATATAAAAATACTTTTAAATCTTTAAATATTATTTTTATATACATAAGTTTTTTTTATTATTCTTGAATGTATTAGTTTTATTTTAACGTTTACAATAAGCTTTCCATTAATTATATTTTATATATATATTTATATTTATGTTTTATATGTGTTTTATCTTCATTCATTAATATTATTTGGAAATGTGTGGCCCAAAAGCCAATTTCGATAGGCCTCAGGCCAATGTAGTTAATGAAGTGGAAGTACAAACAGATTTAAGTGATTTAAAAACCACAAATTTCCTTTTGCTTATTCTTGTTGTTATAGTGATAGGACAAATTGTTCTCAAATTAATAGGAACGTACAGAGCTTCCGTTAAAAGGAAGTATATGAATCGTGCAGTTTCAACAGATAATATTTAAAATGCTTAATTTGAGTTTAGTAATTTTTTTTCTCTTCTCTTTGCTGCATTTAGTTAAAAATTCATTACTGGATTAATACTTAAAATATATAGAATATTTTTACTATAATTTTGAGTTCCCAATCTGTAGTTGTATAAGAAAATTTAATATTAAATTTTATATAATAGTTGAATTTTAGCTTATAATGGCTATGTTATAGAATTATCTGTAAAATTTAAATAGTTTAATATAACTTATGCACCCAAATTGTTAAGATTTTCGTAAATTTAATTTACAATTGGAAAAATAATATTGTTTGATGGAATGGCAAACAATATTGAATAAAATACGTTTCCTAAAAGAAACGTTTAACAAGTCATATAAATGTATGGCAATAGACAGACCTGTTAGTGCTACAACACTACACAAACACTGTACGTTATTATTACAAAGTTTAGAAAGTATTCGGGTACTTTTAAATGTACACTTTGATAGGTTCACAACCGCACACAAAGCGGAAGCGAGGAAAATCTTTGGAGACCTCCGTGAAAAAGCTATCAAAGTTACCTTAAAAAGAGGTATTAATATTGAAATACCCACAACATTAAATGAAAAAATTTCTATTACTATAGAATTAAACATAGACTCAGACTCTTCTTCTAATTACCCAGACTCTGAAATTAAAATGCCTATGACAGTAGTAGAATTCCTAAACACGGCGACCAAAGTCATCCCTGACTTTGACGGAACACCAGAAAATTTGCAAAGTTTTCTAGATGCTCTATCTATCGTCGATACTTTTAAGGATGGTCATGAAGCAACAGCTGTAGCCCTTGTGAAGACAAAATTTAAAGGAGCAACAAGAAGTCTGATAGAGAATGAAGTATCATTGAGCCAAATAACAGATAAACTTAAATCCACTGTTAAAGGTGAGTCGGTATCAGTACTCACAGCCAAGCTAATGAACATACAGCAAAGGAGTAAAACGGCTAACCAATATGTTAAAGAAATAGAATCTTTAACAAAATCTCTACAATGTGCATACATTTCAGATGGTTTATCTCGGGAACAAGCAGAGAAATACTCGACCGAGCAAGCGGTCAACGCTATGACTAAGAATTGCTCATTAGAGAAAGTTAAACTGATAATGGAAGCCGGTCAGTTCAAAACAATGAGCGATGCAGTAACTAAGTTCGTCACTAGCTGCACAAATGCGACAGGAAAAGAAGACACAATTCTTCATTACAGATCACAATCTAACGGCGCATTTCAGCACAATAATCGCGGTAATTATCGTGGAAATTACCGTGGCAATTATCGCGGCACTGGAAGGCAACCTAGGTACAATCGATATGCCAACAATAACAATAACTGGCAAAACAACAACTACAGACGTCGGAACTACCAAAACAATAATGGTGGGAATGCTGGAAACAGGTATGTGCGAGTGATTGCACGGGAAGATCAGGATCCGGAAAACCCGAATGTCCCCTTGAGAAATCAATAATTAACCAACTAAAAAAAGTATATAATATTCATCTAAGTCTAAGCATCTTTATACAGGTACATAACAATAACACAAATAAACTGTTAACACTTCTAGTTGATACAGGTGCTGATATTTCCTTATTAAAACAAATTAACTTTGAGTACTCCTTGAATACACTTTGCACCACACGTATAACAGGTATAGGGCAAGGTACAATAGAGTCATTAGGATCAACATGTATAGATCTCAGAGTCAGTAAATTTCTGGTATCACATGAATTTCATGTAGTACACGAAAATTTCCCTATTCCTTGTGATGGAATTTTAGGCATGGACTTTATAAAAAAGTACAATTGTCTAATAGATTTCAACAAGGAACAAGATTGGTTGATACTAAGACCCAATAGTCCATGTCTGAACATTCACTTACCGATACTTCACTCTAATACGAACAAAATTATTTTACCAGCACGTTCTGAAGTAATCAGACAGGTACACGTTGACTCGGAAGAAAACCAAGTATTAGTAGTCAATCAGGAACCGCAACCAGGTATACTGATTGCCAATACAATTGTTAATACCAAAAACCCATTTATTCGTATTATAAATACGAATACAACAAATAAAACACTTAGTCTCAATAGTATTCAGACAGAAAGTCTTTCCAATTACCAAATAACAAACCATAATAAAATTCAAGAAAACCGAAAAAGTGAAGTACTCTCATTACTTAGTAAAAATTTTCCTAAACAATTTCAAGCACAATTAACTAAGATATGCAATAGTTACAGTGATGTCTTTGGACTCGAATCAGAACCAATAACAACAAATAATTTTTATAAACAAAAAATAAGACTTAAAGATGATGAACCAATATATATTAAGAATTATAGAACCCCATATGCGTATAAGGACGAAATTAAGAAACAAGTCCAAAAATTAGTAGACGACGGTTTAGTGGAACCATCCCAGTCCGAATACAATAGCCCACTTTTACTAGTGCAGAAAAAATCTTTACCCAATTCAAACACGAAAAGATGGCGGTTAGTAGTGGACTACCGCCAAATAAATAAAAAATTACTAGCAGACAAATTTCCACTCCCTAGAATAGAAGACATACTCGATCAATTGGGAAGAGCAAAATATTTTTCATGTCTCGACCTAATGTCCGGATTTCACCAGATCGAACTTGACGAAAAATCAAGAGATGTCACCTCTTTCTCAACTAGTACTGGTTCGTATCGTTTCAAACGACTTCCATACGGATTAAAATTAGCACCAAATTCCTTTCAGCGTATGATGACGTTAGCATTTTCTGGCCTAGAGCCAACTGAAGCTTTTCTATATATGGATGATTTGATTGTAATAGGATGTTCTGAAAAGCACATGCTGAACAATTTAACAAAGGTCTTCGAACTATGTCGAGAGCATAACCTGAAATTACATCCAGAAAAGTGTTCATTTTTTATGCACGAAGTCACTTATTTAGGGCATAAGTGTACAAATAAAGGCATCCTACCGGATGACAAAAAATATGAAGCTATAAAAAACTATCCCATACCAATAAACGCTGACGGTGCTAGACGATTCGTTGCATTTTGCAACTATTACAGAAGATTTATTAAAAACTTTTCTTATTATTCGCGTTATATAACGCAACTTTGCAAGAAAAATGTAGAATTTAAATGGACAACAGAATGCAATGATGCATTCAACCATCTAAAAAGGGAATTACTAAAACCCACACTGTTGCAATACCCCGATTTTTCAAAACAATTTTGCATCACTACTGATGCAAGTAAAGTTGCATGCGGTGCAGTACTCAGTCAAGAGTATGACGGAGTTCAACTTCCAGTTGCATTTGCATCAAAAACATTTACAAAAGGGGAAAGTAATAAATCTACTATTGAGCAAGAGCTCACAGCAATTCACTGGGCGATACTTCATTTTAAACCGTATATTTATGGGACACAATTTCTGGTCAAAACAGATCACAGACCATTATCATATTTATTTTCCATGAAGAACCCAACCTCTAAACTAACAAGAATGAGGTTAGACCTGGAAGAATATGACTTTACAGTTGAATACCTCAAGGGGAAGCAAAACCAAGTTGCAGACACACTTTCACGAATTACAATGGAACAACTAAAAGAACAAACTGTTCAAATGGATAAAATATATAAAGTTACTACCAGATCCGAAACTCGACAAAGTAAAAAAACCTGCGCAGGTAACGACACACTAAGTTTAAATAATGTGAAAATAAAATATAAGCCCAACGTTTATGAAGTCATTAAATATAATGACGTTAAAAAATTCGTAAGGTTAAAATTGTCTACCAATAAATGCTATTTAAAGCATGGGAAAACAGTTATAACACGAATATATATTGACGATTTGTATATAAATGGAAAATTTGATCTAAATCAATTCTTCATACGGCTTGAAAAAGAAGCCGGTATACGGAAAATCACTCAAGTTCAAATGGCACCTAGCGAACAAATCTTTGAATCTGTTTCGCAACAATTATTTAAAAAAATGGGCAATACTGCATTAAGACAGTTAACAATAGCGCTACTACCTAAGGTGACCATCATAAACGAAAGAGAAAAGGAAGGAATACTTAGTACAATGTCGAGATATCATGATGACCCCGCAGAAGGTGGTCATACAGGAATTACACGTACGTACGGAAAAATCAAGAGATATTTTTACTGGAAGAATATGAAAAAGGATATATCCAAATACATTAAGGCATGCAAGCAATGCCAAATGTCCAAAACTATAAGACATTCAAAAACCCCACTAACGTTGACGGAAACGCCTAGCAATGCGTTTGATATTGTGCTAATCGATACCATTGGTCCATTACCGGAAACGGAAAATGGCAATGAATACGCCGTCACTATTATATGTGACTTAACTAAATATTTGGTAACAATACCTGTACCAAATAAAAGCGCAAAAACGATCGCTAAGGCCATATTTGAAAATTTTATACTGGTACATGGCCCAATGAAGACGTTCATTACGGACATGGGAACAGAATATAAAAATTCAATAATGACCGATCTTTGTAAATATTTAAAAATTAACAATGTTACATCGACTGCTCACCACCACCAAACACTAGGGACTGTTGAACGCAGTCACCGAACTTTCAACGAGTACATTAGATCGTACATTAATGTTGATAAAAGTGATTGGGACGAGTGGATAAAATACTTTACGTATTGTTTTAACACCACTCCTTCAAGTGTACATGGATATTGTCCATACGAGTTGGTCTATGGAAGAGTTCCTAATAACTTTCAAACATTTAGTAAAATAACCCAAGTAGATCCTATTTATAATATAGAAGATTATAGTAAGGAAGTAAAATTTAGATTAGAAACTGCCTATACTAGAGCAAAAATGCTTCTCGAAAAGGCCAAAATAAAACAAAAAGAAAATTATGATAAGGAAACAAGAAATATAGAGTTAACCGTAGGAGATAAGGTATTATTAAAAAATGAAGCAGGACATAAGTTAGACAATAAATACGTAGGACCATTTACAGTAATAAATTTAGTCGAAAAAGGTAATGTAGTAATACAAAATAATAAAAGGAAAACACAAATGGTACATAAGGATAGGTTAAAATTATTTAATGAATAATTATTTTCATAGATTTAGTTAATTAATTACATTTAATGATGTTATAAAATTAAAAAAAAATAAAAAATTAATTAAATAATTTTTTTGACACTAAATGTATAACTTAACATACTTAACTTATTAACTTACATTAATATACATAACATTTATCTTAGAGAATAATTTCTTAACATAGTTATTACATTATTCCTCTAAAAGGGGAGGTGTAGTGCGCATACACATATTGACACAGCACATAAATAATCTTCAGTTTATTCCCATACTTTGTTGCGATATTTATGCAACGGGAATTAGACACCACGCGATAAGCGTCGTGGAATGTGCTGGCTGGTCAAATATGTTTATGCACACTTAATATAAACTGCATGTGCTTGCGCTGCGACGTTTTGCACATGTATTAGTATAAGTGTTATGTACATGCGCTGTGTCGCTATGTACTTAGACGTTAAGCATAATAACTTTTATGTACACAATTTTAATAAAGATTTAGACATGAAACTATACGGTTATCTTTCATTTGCTTACATATTTTTATTGACAATTTTATAGAAGGAAAAAAATTCTACAAAATAAAAAAAATGTTTTATGATAAAAAAACTACCACTTATATAAACTCTCAAAGTTATAAATAAATTATGATTTAAATAATTTAACTTATGTTTGGGCACAATATTTTTTTTGTCTTTTAAGTTTAATACTTAATTTTATGTTTATGTATTCATTTTTATTTACAATTTTTAATTTAATTTTAATTTAAACTTTATTTGCATAACATTTTAATTTAATTATTTATTTAATTGAAAAGTATCTTGAGAAACCACGCTACCCAACTGACGCCATTCAACGTTTTTCCCTTAATCCCATTCTCTCACTTTTTGACATTCGCTGTCACACATATCTTGGATGACCACATGTTGTTTAAATTTTAAAGGTGACCAGTTCTGCATTTCTGTTGTTGCTTTACAGTCGGCCCTTCCTAACG
>NW_024031808.1:0-14014 GCF_002237135.1 Teleopsis dalmanni | reverse complement strand
TTTGTTTTTGTTTTCGACCTATTTCATTGCATTGATTGTGTATGTGGTTTGTTACACTTATTTATTACATTTATAAATTTTTTGTAAAGAAAAATTAAAACGTTAAAATTAAGCAAAAATTAAAATGAAAAAAAAAAAAACACTTAAATAATTTAACTGAAAAACATCACATCATTTTTTTTTGTAAACAAATAAATTCAACGTGCATTGCTCGCACGTTGATAAACCAAAAATAAGTAAAAAGCTTTTGCATCTGCTTTCGGCTTGTTTTTGTGTTGTTTTGATCAGTGCATTCAAGGCGAATTCCAGCGAATGCTGCACCAAGTTCAAACTACTGAGAGAACGAGGTGTTACCAAGCAGGAATAATCATCGTAAATACAAAACGGCAAGTCATACTCTTGTGGAAGTAAAAAAATAAAGAGAGTTTTGTAATAGTTCATTCACCTCCATATCAAAACCAAAATAAACACAGGAAAAGCCAGTAACAGCAATTTACGAGAGAACAACCAAGTACCTGAAAAGTGTTGAAAAGTTTAAAAAGCCTTCAGCGCCAAATTTGAAGTTAACAGGACGATGAATGTTCTAGAAAAAGTGTTTTCAGTTAGACGACAGGAGTATAAAAGAACTAGCAGAGGTTTGATTCAGTCTCTTTTGTCTTTTCATTTTCGGAGGACTGACAGTGGTGTATATTAAACTAAGCAATTAAATAATTAAAAGTGAAATAATTAAATAATTAAAATAAATTATTAAAAGTGAACAAAATTCACAAGTTAACAAAAATTTAACTAAAAAATTATTAAAAGTGAATAAAATTCACAAGTTAACAAAAATTTAACTGAAAAATTATTAAAAGTGAACAAAATTGACAAATTAACAAAAATTTAATTAAAAGATTTCAAACGTTTATAAGATTCAAAGAGTTAAGTAAAACTTAGCTAAAGTTATTAAAAGTGAATAGAATTTCAAAACTTAATTAAAATTTGGCTAAAAGTTCATAAAAATTCAAAAAGTTAAATCAAGAAAGAAAAAAACATATTTTTTTTAAAATTTGTATATCCATTTAAAAAAAAAAAATTTTAACTAACGACACAGCCGTAATAAATATGAAATAAAAGGTGCATAAAGAAATAGATATTCATCTATTTGACTGTCAGTGGATGACTACGGCTATTTGAAATCCTGCAGAAGCGCTAGAGAAATTATACTCCGGAACCGAAGGATTAAGAAAAAAAAAACAACTGGAAGAAAGGACAGTAACGGCCACATGACACACCGTTAGTATACAACGGTATACAGGTATTCCGGTTAATAACAGTATAAATTGAAAAAGAAGAAGATGAAGAAAAAAATTTAACCGCCTAAGGTCAATTTTTTTTTGTAAATAAATTCCTCCAAATATCTCTGATCTTAAAAGAAAAAAAAATAATATTTTTTTACGCTGTAATATTTAACTGAACACATATGTTAGCTTTTAAAAATTTAAACAGTATAAATTTTATTTAAAGAAAAGATTCTTAATTTATATGGTGTTTGGTCAAGCCGTTTCAATTTCTTTAATTTTAATTATAATTTGTTATTATAAAAGAAATACGTTCTAATGCCTTAATTTAAATTATAATTTGTTATTATAAACAAAAATACGTTTTAATTCCTTCAATTGTAATTTATAATTTGTCATTATAAAAATTGTGTTAATAACTTTTGAATTTAATTTGTAATTTACTATTATAAAAAAAATGTGTTGGCAACCTGGTAAAAATAGTTTGACTTCGAGTCAAACTTCAATAAAGAGAATCTTCACTTGCAATTAATAAGTTGAGCGAGCAACACATAAAATATTTTAAAGTGTTTTTATTTCGTTTGTTTTTGTAAAGTTGCAGTCAGCCGTAAAAAACATTACGGCTTAATCATTGGCGCCCGAGCAGGGACATTTAAGTGGAAGATTGAAGGTGTCCTAATAATAAAAAGAAAACATAAAGGATAATTAGTCAACAAGGAAGCAGTCATAAGCAGTAAGAAAGCAAAGCGAGCTTAGTGGACGGTAATTCGGTAATTATTTTGTGTATTAATAAAATAGAAATTTAGCGTGTACGTTAAGGTGGGTACGGTTCCGTTTAGTTTGGCATCAAAATTGATAGCATGTGAGAACGAAATTGCCACGTGGATTTGTGTACTGCGACCATTGCTTCGTTTTAATTTTTGGTCAAACAGTTTGAAATACGATTTACGTTGATTGAAATTGCCTCAGTTTATTTATTTTTTATAGTAAAATAATTTTAATTCGTTGGTTGAAATTGCCTCAGCTGATCTATTTTTTTCTATAGTAAAAGTTTTCGTTTTGGTCTAACAGTTTGAAATACATAAGTTGCAGTTGAGCAATTTAATTTGTTTTTCACTTGGTGTCGATAACGGACTTACCCGTTAAGTGCAGTTAACATTTTATGCGCACGAGGTATTTCTTATTATAAAATATTTTTTAAATTTGTTGGTGAAATTGCCTCAGTTGATTTTTTATATAGCAAAATAATTTTAAATTGCCTCAGTTGATCTATTTTTTATAGTAAAATAATTTTAATTCGTTGGTTAAATAATTAATTTTATTAAAACTGGTAACTATCAGCCATTTCATTGAAGCTATTAATTAATATTATTGAAATAATGGGACGTAAGACATGTCACCAAGCTAATGATTTGGCTGCCAGTAAGATAGCCTATGTAAATCGTTAGAACATAGCAAATCGCTGTTGGTCAAAAATATTAATTCCATGAATGAATCTGAACTGAGGATACGCTTAAGTCTAATTGAGACGAATTTCTCCCAACTTCGCGATATACAAACTGAAATAGAGCAAGGGAATGAGGAACCCAGCCAAGAATTTAAACGAATTTACTTTGAAGACCTTTATTGTGACATAAAGGCAATTATAGTAAGCGAGCATTCTAAGAGAAAAGAGCAGTGTAGTGTGTTAGATACTAGTGGCGGCTTTTCCGTTACATTGCCAGGGAATCAACACCGTTCCTGTAATTTGCCAAAATTGAAATTACCCCATTTTTCGGGTAAATATACTGAATGGATGAGTTGGTTCAACACATTCGTCACATTAGTTGACTCAGATGTTGAATTAGATGAGCTTTCCAAATTTGTACATCTGCGTTCTTGCTTAGATGCAGTACCGTTGTCCACAATTGAGGGATTGGAGCTATCTGCGTCCAACTATAAAAGAGCGCTAGGGCTTTTAAAAAATCGATTTGAAAATCGGTCAATAATATTTCAAGCGCACGTTAGGGAGCTTACGGAATTGCCGCGAATGGATCATGGAAGCTCAGATAATCTTAGATTGTTAGTAGATAGGGTTAATACGCAACTTGAAGCTCTAAAATCGTTAGGAAACGAAAAGGATATTTTAGACGTGATAATATACAATTCGATTCGATCTAAACTTGATCCAAGCACTTTATCCAAATGGGAGAGTCAATGGGATTGTACGACTTTACCGTCATGGGCTTTATTGTCGAAATTTCTAGTTAATCAACATGCTATGTTAGCTAATCGAGAATTAACTCGCAATGTTGGGGATAGAATTCAAAAGAAGCCAAATAATAAGCAAGGTAGCTCTGTGTTGATAGCTTCATTTAATTCTGACTCAAAGATCCGATGTTATAGTTGTGAAGGCAAGCATTCACTATACCAATGTCAAAATTTTCTTAAACTGTCGCCGTTACAGCGATATTATGAGGCAAAAAAATATTCATTATGCCTAATTTGTCTAGAAAAACGACACTCTATAAAGGAGTGTGGATCCAGTCGTTGTCAAACTTGTTCAGGTAATCACCATACGCTGTTACATAGAAGCGACAGAGTTTCGAAGGAGCCTAGGGGTGCCGATTTCGTTCCGACACAATCTCATAAGGAAGCTAGTAGGACTGCTCTAGCACATTGTGGCCTACTACTTCGACTTGTTTTTTAGCCACGGCAATAGTGTCCGTCAGTGGTAATAGATCTCATCAAGAATGCAAATGTATTCTAGACTCTGGAAGTCAATTAAACTTTATAACTGAGAAACTAGCGAAGAGATTGAAACTTGATGTAAAATCATCACAGTTATCTGTAATTGGGATCGGTGAAACGAAAGCAAAAATACTGGGGCAGACTGCAGCTTCGATAAGCTCTTGTGTGACAAGCTTCTCGGCGGTTGCTCAGTTTTTTGTCTTAGATAGTGTTACTCATTGTACACCTAATGTACACGTTGAGGTAGACAATTGAAATTTACCAAAAAATAAAAAATAGTAAGGTGGATTTGCTGCTAGGAGTCGATCTCTTTTTCAAATTATTAGCTGTAGGACAAATCATTCACAATTACTCAAAACTGCGATAGGTCACCTAATTTAGTAGAGCTACCTAATTTAGTTGAAAGATTTTGGCGATGTGAGGAAGTAGTAGCTCTAAAGAAAAAACTTACAAGCGAAGAACAGCTTTGCGGGGATAATTTTCTAAATTCGGTAAAAAGAACAGATTCCGGCAGATTTATAGTTTCGTTGCCTTTTTGTGCGTCTCAACTAACACTATGGGAGTCATTTAAAATTGCGCAAAAACGTTTTCTTAACTTAGAATCAGACGGGACAGTTCATTGAAAGAACAATATACTCAATTTATAAAAGAATATCACGCATTGGATCATTTAGAAATTTTAAATAATGCAGAGGAAATAGCAAAGATCAAATATTTTATGCCGCACCATGCAGTAGTCCGACCGGAGAGTATAACTACAAAATTACGTGTAGTCTTCGACACGTCGTGCAAGACGAGTAATGGGCGATCCTTAAATGATATGTTATTAGTTGGACCAACATTACAACCGGAATTATTTGAAATTCTGATTCATTTTCGATGTTATAGATTTGCTTTAACAGCTGACATTTCTAAAATGTACAGACAGATTTTAGTTGATGATGAGGGCATAAATTATCAAGGTATTCTTTGGCGCGATAATTCTGAATATCCAATGCAGGTGTTGCGACTAAAAACGGTCACTTACGGTACTAGTTCAGCTCCTTATCTGGCAGTTCGATGTTTAAAATTTTTGGCAGATGAGTATAGGGATACACATAAAGAAGCTGCGTCAATGTTAATGAACAACTTCTATATGAATGACATGCTAGGTGGGGCAGATTCAGTGCAAGAATTGATAGCAATTAAAAATGAAGTTACATCTCTATTAAGTTTGGGCAATTTTGAGCTACATAAGTGGCGCTCTAACTGTGAGGAACTATCCGCCACTATGAACTCGCCACTTTTAATTAAAACAGATGATTGTTCAAAAACATTGGGAATTTATTGGGATTCAAAAAGTGATTTTTGGAAGTTCACTTATGATATTACGGAGACCGAATCGATTTCCAAACGGAGAGTATTGTCCGAGTTAGCTCAATTATTTGATCCTCTGGGGTTACTAAGTCCGATTATTATAATTGGAAAAATATTTATGCAGGAGTTGTGGCTCCGTAATATCCACTGGAATGAATCACTTCCTCAGGATCTCCATACTAGGTGGCAAAAGTATCGCCAAGAATTAAGATCAATTTCAAAGTGTACTTTCCCTCGGTCGGTAGTGTCACTAAACAGTGTTAGTTCCATTCAGTTACATGGGTTTTTCGATGCCTCGGAACGGGCGTTTGGTGCAGCTATTTATGTTAGATCAATTGATGCTCCTGTACATGCAACATCATTGCCTCGTTTAGAGCTTCAAGGTGCGTTATTATTAGCTGAGTTAATGTGCAGAATTCAGAAATGTATCGCCCATAAGATTCAAGCTGTCCATTATTGGACTGATTCAACTATAGTACTGAATTGGTTATTATCTTATTCTAAAAGATGGGTAACATTTGTAGCAAATCGAGTAGATAAAATTCAAGAGTTATCAGTCCCCGAGAGCTGGCATAAGATTGAGTCGAAGCTTAATCCGGCAGACATAATCTCGCGTGGCATGTATCCTAGTGAACTTAAAGACTGCAACTTGTGGTACAAAGGCCCAGCATTCTTAAGTCTGGACAAAGAGAATTGGCTACAATATAATTGGAAAATAGTTAATGAAGCGATACCTGAAGAAAGAAAACAAATACTCAGTTTATTTTGTAAACCTAGTCACAATTTGGAAGATTTAGTAAGTAGGTGCAAATTTATTAATGAATTTGGTAAGCTGCAAAGAGTCTTCAGTTATATTTTTAGATGGGTTCAACGCGTGCGTATAAAAAAACGAAATTCAGGGACAGATGTAGAAACTTTAACTGTGTCAGAGTTGAGAGGTGGGCTTCATTACATGGTGTTTAATGTTCAGAACGTTTGTTTAGGCGACGTAATTAACTGTATAAGGTCAAATCAGAGTATTAAAAGTTCAAACATTCAAGGGTTAAGCCCGTTTATAGGTACCAAGGGTCCCGCGCCAATTATTCGAGTAGGTGGGCGATTAAAGAATGCCTCGCTGCCATTTCCGGTTGAGCACCCAATTTTGATGCCAAATAATCACGGTTGCGTACGCGCTTTAATTAAGTACTTACACCGCATTAACTATCACGCTGGCGTTCAAGCACTTTGTGCATTCGTAAGACAAAGATATTGGGTTATAAATTGCCGATACTTAGCTCGCAAAGTCGTTCGAAGCTGTTTGGATTGTTTTCGTCAACATCCAACGACGTCAACACAACTCATGGGTTCGCTGCCGTCTTATCGCGTCGATGCAGGTGTTACTCCATTTATGCATACAGGCATGGACTTTGCTGGTCCAATTAAAATCCACTTCAACATACGCGGAAAACGACCAGATAAAGCACACTTATGTCTCTTTGTTTGCTTTTCCACTAAGGCGGTTCATATTGAGGTGGTGTCAGACTTAAGTAGTAATGCATTCATTGCCTGTCTGAAACGTTTTTTTGCCAGAAGGGGCCTTAGTGCTTATTTAATGTGTGACAATGCGACTAATTTTGTAGGAGCTTCACGAGAACTGAATGAATTGGCTGAAGAGTTCTTCAAGACGTCCACAAGAAATCGTATAACAAATGAGTGTGCCGATAGAGGTGTCAATTTTCATTTTATTCCACCCAGATCGCCCCATTTTGGTGGTTTGTGGGAGAGCGCGGTAAAAGTAGTGTAGTGCCCATGACCTACGTTAATATCATATGTGACAAGCCACTGTTCATTCAGACAAAATAAATGTGTCATAAATTATAATATGCACTTTTGTCGGTTTGACGCTTTGACTTTGATCATATTACTTAAAAGAAATATTTTGACTCATGCTGTTACAAATATGCATTTGTAACATAAGACATGATAAGCATGTATGGTCATTGCACTATTCCGACCTAAATTCTAGAAAGTACATTAACTCTTTAAAAACAATATATGACGTATTATTGTAATGCGTTAGAAGAGTATTTGTTTATAAAATTAATGTAATAAATTAATTAATGTAATTTATGGGAGTAACCAATGCATTGATTGGTTACTCAAATCAATCAAAAAGTAAATAATAATTGTTTAGTAAATAAGCTAGAATAAGTATAAATACCCATAATTTTTGATAATAAAATAGATTCAATTTAACTTAAGACAAGGTTACGTCTTTTATTTGAATCGTGTTCTATGCGGCATTTAGATGCTGAAAGAACAATAAGCGGCTGAAGAGCTTAGTAATACTCAACAATAAACTGATAGGTCGTTTCCACTCATACTGGTCGATAGGAGATCCTTAAATCCTTTCAGGACTCAAATGTCATTAATCAAGAAGACCTAATTCAACAATCCTGCTAATATATATATTGATGATTCTGACATCCTGCAATAACCATTATATGGCAATAGTAGAATAACATAACATAGCAATAATACAACATCATTACATATGGCGATCCTGTTATATCATTACATGGCGATCCTGCCCCTGACGGACCAAATCTTCTAAAGCAGTTCAAATCTTCTAAAGCAGTTCAAATCTTCTAAAGCAGTTCAAATCCTCTAAAGCAGTTCAATAACAAGAAGCCTGCCCCCTACGGATCAAATCAACTAAAGCAGTTTAATAATCATCTTCTAATTCTACAATTAGATATTCAATTATAGTATATTTTTACAATAACGAATGGAAAGTTATAATTGTTTTGTTTGTGGTAAAAGTTTCCACACAAAAAAAATACTTAATAAACATTTGAGTACACACCAGTACATTATCGATTTTGCAAACGATTTAATTTTAAAAATTTTCTTAAAAAAATAAATAAAACTGGAAATGTCACAACAAGAAATTGATGACACATTTGCGAAAATTGTGAAAACTTTACAACAAGCAATTTTAAACAATCCAGAAGCGGGTCCAAAACCCATAACATTAGAAGAATATCGTAGAAGAAATCCTGGTGGAAGAACCAAGGAAATAACAGTAGAAGAGCATAATAGACCACAAAAGAAAAGAGGTGGCCAAAAGAGAAGGTTTATAAAAGAAAAACGAGAATAAAAAAAAAAAATTAATAAAAATAGCAGAAGGTAAAAATAAAGCTATTTTGCAACAACAGCTGCACGAGTTAACTCAGAATGGGTGGCACACAAACCAAAGAGGAGGTCATAAACAACAATAATGCAGCAGCAACAACAATCAACACTGACAGCACTAGCACTATAATATATTTAACATTTATTATACTAATTATATTATTATTGAATAAAATACATTCTCATTTTAAAAATTATATAAAAAAGCAAGCACTAAGAAATATTAATGTATAGTGTTATATATATATTGTAAAAAAAAAGAAAAATTTTTTTTTAATAAATAAAAACTTATATAAAAATAATGTATTCTAGAAGCGATATTTTAATAATAAAAAACATAGAAACAACTGCTATAATATTAATAGCAATAATCATAATAACAATAATATTATTATATGTATTAATAAAAATATTTAAATTTAGATAAATTTTTAAATGGATTTGACAGATTTAAAACATATGTTATCTAATCTAAAGAAAAATCCGAAAAGAACTTATACTGATAAATATATTAGCATAACTAAGAATTATATAAAACAAATTTGGTTAGAAATAGAAAGAAATACTGACATAAAACATTTACAATTAGTAAGAACGAAGTTTGACACAATAGTAGAGGAAATAAATAAATATTTAAAAAACAAATCAGAACAGATTAGCGACAGTGCAATATCAAAACTTGATAAAATGGCTAATTTTGACATGTTAACAGCTTCAAAAATAATTCCTGAATTTAATGGAAATGTAAAGAGTTTATCTAACTTTACCGGTACTTTGCAATTCTACTCAGATTCATTGAAGGATGAAGTAGAGAGAACCATTCTACTAAATTTTGTAAGATCAACTAAACTTTCTGATCGAGTTAAAAATAAATTGGTTGCAAGTGAGGAAGATGACACAATAAAAAATTTCATTAAGAAGCTAAACACAATTTACAAACCAAAAGCCAATCCCTTAATCATACACAACAATCTTACTCGAATGCGTCAAGGCATACAATCATCAATATGCTTTAAAAATAGAAGAACAAATAGCAATGCTTAATCAAATATACATTTCAGAGCAAGGAGATGAGAATAGAGATGTCATACTAAAAATGACAGATCAATTAGGCCTCAGTACATTCACAAATGGGCTGAATGAGAAGATAAGAAATGTGGTTATAGCAGCTAGGATATCGACATTATCTGAAGCCATATAGATTGCAACAGATGTTGAGACACAAAACAGAAGTCTGATGCAAAATGCATACAGAAACTTTAACTACAAATCAAACAACCAGGGATATAGATCAAGAAATGACAGAAGTCATGGAAACAATAACTCAGCGAGGTTTGCAAACAAGTACAGCAATCAACGAAGCAACTATAATAGTCAAACAAGAAATTTCAATAATTTTCAACAAAAAAACGGGAACACCCCCGGTCACAATACCCCGGGGAACGTAAACTCAAATATCAACAAGAACGTTCGAAAGTATTAAATTTTACTTCGGCGAAAAACATTTCTAACTGTATAACAATAAAAACTTCAATTAGCAATAAGTTTATTACTTTACTAATAGATACGGGCGCCGAAACATCAATATTAAAGAGAGATTTATTAGAAAATAAAAATTTAAAAATAGATTCTACGAAAAATTGCAAATTAAATGGCATTTGTAATAGTAGAATATCTACAGAAGGATTATTAAAAACAAAATTATTTTAGACGATGCCTTATCAGGAAGATGAAATAATCTTACCTATAAATATAAATACAAAAAATCTGGCATATATAACACTGCCCCCTAGAGCAGAAGTAGTTCAACCTATAAAATTAGATATAAATGAAGATAGTATAATTTGTGGTAAAGAGATAATGAAAGGAGTATTTATAGCTAACTCCGTAATACCAGGAATAGGTATAAAACACATTCGAATATTAAATACAAGAGAAACACCAGTAGTCATAAAAAATGCAAAAATAGAAATAAAAAAATTAGAAGATTATAACATATTAAATTATAACAGAGCGTCCCTATACGCTAATAGATTTGATAGAATAAAGAATTTATTGAAACTCCCATGTTTAGATCAAAAAGCAGAAAATTCGATATTAAACATTTGTGAAGACTTCCAGGAAATATTTCATTTAGAAGGAGAAACTCTAACAATTAATAATTTTTATGAGCAGCATATATCAACTACAGACAAAACACCAGTTTACATAAAAAATTACAGAACTCCGAATACGCAATTACACGAAGTGAATAAACAAGTAGATAAATTACTAAAAGAAGACATAGTAGAACCATCAACAAGTCCTTATAATTCACCAATCTTATTAGTTCCAAAAAAGAATAAAGATGGAGAAGAGAAATGGAGACTAGTAATTGATTTCAGACAACTTAATAAAAAAGTAGTAGATGATAAATTTCCACTAACTCGTTTAGAAGACGTTCTAGATAAATTAGGTAAAGCGAAATATTTTTCTACACTTGATATGACTAGTAGTTTTCATCAGATTCCACTTAACAATAAATCGAAACATTTAACTGCGTTTTCAACCAATACAGGTCATTTTCATTTTAAAAGATTACCTTTTAGCTTAAAAATTTCAACTAATAGTTTTCAAAGAATGCTAACTTTAGCATTAACTGGTTTGGATTCGTCCGCATTTTTATATGTAGATGACATAATAATATTCGGTTCAAATTTAAAAAATCACAATGAAAATCTAATAAAAGTATTTAGTAGACTACAAGAACATAATCTTAAATTAAACCCTGAAAAATGTAATTTTTTACAACCAGAAGTTGTATATCTTGGACATTTAATAACAGCGCAAGGTGTATGCACTGATCCAAGCAAACATGAAGTGATCCGAAATTACCCGAAACCTAGAAATTCTGATGAAGTTCGAAGATTTGTTGCCATGTGCAATTATTATAGAAGGTTTATACAAGATTTTGCTGAAATAGCTAGACCTCTTAATAACTTACTAAAGAAGAATCAAATATTCTGCTGGTCGGAAGACTGTGATAAATCTTTTGAAAGTTTAAGAACAAAGTTAATTTCACCACCAATCTTAAGCTACCCAGATTTCTCGAAAAATTTTATATTAACGACAGATGCCTCTAATTATGCATTAGGAGCAGTTTTGTCACAAGGAGAAGTAGGAAATGATAAACCAATAGCTTATGCTAGTAAAACTCTAAACAAGCATGAAATAAACAAGCCTGTAATAGAGAAAGAACTTCTTGCAATTCATTGGGGAATTAATTATTTCAGACCATACTTATATGGACGAAATTTTACGGTATATACTGATCACAGACCATTAGTTAGTCTTTTTACACACAAGAATCCATCTTCAAAACTGACGAGGATTAGGATAGATTTAATGGATTACAATTTCAACATTATATTTAAACAAGGGAAAATGAATACGAATGCAGATGCACTATCTAGGATTCAATTAGATTCAAAGCAACTAATTGAAATGATACCCAAAAATATAAATGTATTAACTAGAACAATGAGCAAAAATATTAAAGCACATAAAAAAGAAAGTAAAAAGCAAACCTTGAATGCTAACACGGAGATTGATCACCTCCACATGTGGGAAGCGACATCAATAACAGATGTAAGATTTGTAAAGAAACTTGAATTTAAAAAGGTAAACCATTCTGCAGATGGAAAAGAAGAAAAAGCACTTGAACACAAGAATAAAAAGTTCAATAGAAATAGTGCAAAATATATTAAAGGTGGAAAAGCACTTGAACATAAAAATAAAAAGTTCAACGAAAATAGTGCAATAAATATTATAGCAGCAAATAAAATAGTTGTCGAATACAACGAGAAATCATTATCAGAGATAAAATTGATTCTGAAGAAGTTATTATTCAAAATGAACAACTTACAAATTACAAAGCTAGCGTTAGCAGAAAATGATGAAATATTAAATGAAATAAACTTGCAAGAAATGAAAGAAATATTTAATAAGCTGCAAAATGAATTAAAATTAAAAGAAAGTCTAGACATAATTATATATACACCACCGAAACGAATAGAAGATACAAAAGAAATGCTCAGATTAATAAAAGAATATCACGAATCTCTACATGGAGGACATTGTGGAATTAAGAGATGCATAAATAAATTAAAACAAAAATTTGTTTGGAAAAACATGAACAAAATGGTAAAAAATTTTGTCAACAACTGTGACACATGTGCAAGAGTTAAAATAATTAGGCACACAAAAGAAGAATACCAAATTACCGAAACACCAAACACATCATTTGATGTAATAACAATAGACACAGTAGGCCCATTAATACCATCTAACAATTATAGATATATTTTAACACTTCAATGTGAATTAACAAAATTTGTAGAAGCGATCCCTTTAGAAACGAAAGACGCTGTAAATGTTGCGAAAGCAATTGTAGAAAAATTCATACTTAAGTACGGTTGTTTTAGAAAAATGAAAACTGACAAGGGCACAGAATTCACAAATGAACTTCTAAAAAACATTTGTAAATTGTTAAAGATAGAAAAAGTAACATCAACACCATTTCACCATGAGACATTAGGAACAGTTGAAAGAAACCACAGAGTTTTGATTGACTATTTGATGACCATGAAAACAATAAACAATTGGGACGAATTACTTCCTTACTACGTGTACAGTTACAACTCGACTCCACACACAACAACAAAATACACTCCATTTGAATTAGTATATGGTAAATTATGTGCATTACCATGTGAAATTATTAAAAATAAACAAACGATATATGATATTGAAAATTATGCTAATGAATTAAAAATCAAATTAAAATTCTCTCAATAAAAAGCAAAAGAACTATTAATTAATGCTAAACATTTAATGAAAGAAAAACAAAAAAATGTTAATAAAGCAAAATTTAAAATAAATGATTTTGTATATGTCAAAAAAGGCAACAGAAAGAAATTAGATAACCCATATAAAGGCCCATATAAAATTGTATCACAACAAGGTACAAACAGTACATTATTAATGAATGAAAAACTTGTTGAACTGCACAACAATAATTTAATAAAATGCAGAAGCAGCAAAAAATAAATTTTGTAATACCATATTAAGTAAGAATCATACGAATACTACATATTGAAAATATTAAATAATAATATCATATTTTGCTAGATATGAATCCACATATTAAATAATAATTACATTTATAGCAATTAAAAAAAAAAGATATATAAAATTATTAATTTAAGAAATACGATATATGAAGAATTAATCACTTATAATTATATAAAATTTGTAGTGCAAATTACTTAAATATTCAATTCAATTAATTTACACTTTTCTAAAGAGGTAGGGTGTAGTGCCCATGACCTACGTTAATATCATATGTGACAAGCCACTGTTCATTCAGACAAAATAAATGTGTCATAAATTATAATATGCACTTTTGTCGGTTTGACGCTTTGACTTTGATCATA
>NW_024031807.1:0-14017 GCF_002237135.1 Teleopsis dalmanni | reverse complement strand
AAGAAAAAATCAAAAATCGTTTTTTTTTATTATATATATATATATATGTAATGGTAGTGCTATGTAGTGGTAGGGCGTGGTAGTGCTGAAAAACAAAACTGTCTGTGAAGGTAATTAAATAATATGAAAATTAAAATCAAATAAGTTATGATACAAAAAATTCAAAACAAAGAAATCTCCTGTTTGTATATTTCACTGCTTAAATTTGCTTTATGGGTTTGTTATTTTGTTTTATCGTACCTTCAGTAATTAATGAATAGAAAAAAGCCAAATAGAATATTGGCTTTTTTGGAAAAAATCACCCGTCTTTCTAAGCAACAAATTAATTATATACTCGTACAAGCAAGTCTTTGCTCCGGTTATTGGGATGTGCTCCAAAATCGTCTATACGAACCATTCAAAATTTTCAAGACAGTCCATCATCTGTCTAATACATCTGGCCTTACAAAGTCTCTTAAACGAATTAATCCTTCAGATCTATTCCCGAATTAGTAGTTTAATAAAAATTTAGATTACTACTCCATTAGCATTAAGTCTTTGATAACTTGACAATTGCAAATCGTATTATGAAATATAACAAAACTTCTCTGTACTTGAACTAATCGTAGTCAAGTGAAACATGTATTTATATTATTGTACGTATTAAGTTTCACATAATGAAAAAGTTAGTTTTATAGAGGAAGTGCACAAAGTAAACATACCTTAAACTCCAAAAACTGAAGAGAGAAATCGCAAGCTCTGTAGGGAACACTATCACGATTCTGATTATAGAAATTATTAATAATATTGGGCACGTGCCGATTCTCAATGCCTTAATAAATAAAAAAGCCTCCATGGTAAAGAGGGTGCATAGTAGGGCAAATGTAAGAACCGGGCCATGTAAACATTCACATTATCAAGATCAAGGCAACATGATTTCTTTTTACAGAGCTTGTCTTATTCGCAAATATAGACTTAACTAATTATGCTAATTAAGAAACAAATATTTAATTAACGATTCAAATAAATCGCCGACATCTAAAAAATATATGGTGACATGATTTATGGTATATGAATTCATCCGAATGGGGTTACAATTATGAAAAATTATTCATGTGGTGAACCTCAACATACAACAAATAAATTATGCTTTAATTACTATAGAGACCGCAAAGTGAATTACGAGTATTTTTCCATCTAACTAATAAATTTCAATTTCATTTATTTAAGTGAGGATCACACAGAATGAAGAAGTAAGATCGCCACCAAATAGGAAGTTCACTCAGTCATCAGGAAATGTCAACCAAGACATGAGGTAACAGAGCCTACCGGTGATCCTATTCGCAGAACCTAGAATTACGAATGAGTATTAAGTATCTTGCTTTTATTTTTTTTAGTTTTCTTTTTTAGATAGATGAAATAATTATGCAACTAACGACCTTCCAGAAAAAAAATCAGGAACGACACCGGAGGCAATCATGAGTGTCGTGAAATTGGCAACACACAAGTGTTAATATAACATTGAGTAATAATCTCTATATTCTTTCTTTATTTTAGCAAACCCAACCGGAGACAAAAGCACGGTAATGACATCTATAGGAATCTACCTAGAAATTTATATCAAAAAATGCATTATTTTATATTGTATCTACTAACTAGTTAATAAAACTCTTATTTGAAGTCGATGCAGGGCATTGCTCAATGTTGCAATGTTGAGTAATGAGTTGTACGATTACATTTAAAGAGCAATTTAATCATTGTAACTAACTATTAATGTCAAGTTTATATAAAATGCAATTTTCTAAGGCTTTATATAAACTTAAGTCTGTACCTTAAATTTATATGACATTAAATATAGAACAATTTTACTTTCGAACTTTCTAGTGAGCGGACGTGTTTTTAAGCCGGTCTCGGAAAAATTTAAATTTCAGTATAAAAACAAGTAAATAACAATCACTTTTAAAAGAATTACTTTTGTTATTAATACAAAAATAAAAAACAGAACATTCTCGGACAAAAAAACAATTCCTAAAAGTTAAAAGTGCATAAAATATTAATTTGAAAATAGCGCGGGCTTTTTCGATTTTTGTTGATTTTTGCACAACTTTAATATTAAAAAAAAACTCAAATAGCTGACAGAGACAGCAAATTATTTTCTAAAGCTCAAAATAAAAAAAAGTGAGCAAGCATTCAAACAAAATATCAGTGCGGTTTTGTGAATATATAAACAAAACAAAAAAGTGCTGATAGAGACAGCTAGTATTTTATTACAAACGTGTTCCACAAAAGCTGTAATTGGAAGCCCGCAATTCATCACAACACAACACAACATCAAAACCAACATACGTGCTAACATTGGATTTTGGAATTTAAAGATATTTATATTATTAATTATTATTATTATTTATTATTATTATTATTATTATAATTATTAGTATTATTATTATTCTTTTTTTCTCTTTTTGTTTTTATTTATATGTTTAATTATTAGAATATAAAGTATAATATTTTACACATATTCATTTTATTTTTTACATCTTCATTTTTATTTTTATTATTTTCTTCTTTATGTTAATTTAATTTAATTTTACTTATATTTATATAGTTAATTTAACTTAATATCAATTAATATTAATAGTAGTTAAATTAAGTAAATCTTATAGCACACCTGCTATTTGCATATATAACCACGTATGCAAATGAGCAATCAAATTCTAGAAAGAAGACATACGATAAGCATTCCAAGTAAACGTAATGCTTATTTGGTAATAGACGCATCGAATACATTGCCTCTGAAAACTACACAAACTGACAAAAGTTTGTCAAATATTGCACCTTCGGCAACTTCGCTTGCATTTTCCGACTTAGCAAGTCCAAAAAATAAAATAATTATTAACAAAAATTTTAAACCGCCTCCAATCTACTTGCGTGAACGCAGCTCAAATAACCTCGTTACAATCCTTGCAAGTCTGATTGGAAACAATACTTTTCATATTGTTCCTATAACTAGGGGCAATATACACGAAACCAAAATCCAAATCGACACTGAAAACAATTTTAGAGTCATAACCAAATATTTCGAAGACAGCAAAAAAAATTACTACACATACCAACTAAAGAGTAGTAAGGGCCTTGTTATCGTAATTAAAGGTATCGAATCAGATGTAGAACCCATTGAGATAACAAATGTCCTAAGCGAAAAAGGCTTTAGCGCTAGAGCAGTAATAAATATTGTTAACAAAGATAAAATCCCACAACCTATGTTTAAAGTTGAACTTCACCCGGAAGTTTCTAAGCTTAAAAAAAATGAGAGCCATCCCATCTACAACCTACAGTATTTACTTCACCGCAGAATTAGCGTTGAGGAGCCCCACAAAAGAAATGGTTCGGTGCAATGCACAAACTGCCAAGAGTATGGCCATACTAAGTCATATTGCACTCTTCGTACAGTGTGCGTAGCTTGTGGCGAGCTTCACCATAGTTCCGAATGCGATAAAAAAGCATTAAAGGATACCAACTCCAAAAAATGTAGCAACTGCAGTGGAAATCACACTGCAAACTACAGAGGCTGTCCTATTTATAAAGAACTAAAGCACAGGTTAGCTCTGCAGAAAGAAGCGTTGCGTAATTCTACAAGAAGCAACACCATTAAATTAGTTGAAGTACCTCAACCTTTAACTTCTAAGCCTGTTACACCAGGTGTTTCATATGCTAATGTCGTTAAATCTGACAAGCAACAAGCCCCTCCAGTTCAAAGTAATAGTTTGGAAATAATGATCTCCACTCACTCAGAGCTTAACTCAGTTCATGTCAATCATGCAAACTACTCTTAACGAGATAGTTAAAATGCAAAGCCAATTAATGCAAATGTTTTTATCTAAATAATGAGTACTTTAAAAACTTGTACATGGAATGCAAACGGCTTAAGCCAACTTAAACTTGAACTCACAAATTTCATGTCCCGAGAAAGTGTGGATGTAAAGCTTTGCTCAGAAACACATCTAACTAACAAAAATTTCTTTTCTATTCCTGGTTATTTATTCTATAAAACCAATCACCCAGATGACAAAGCACATGGTGGTACAGGTATTTTGATACGAAGGTGTCTAAAACACTATTTTCTAGGTACATATGCTCATAATTATATGCAAGCCACATCAATACACCTTAAGCACACAGGAAAAAATTTAACTTTATCGGCAGTTTACTGCCCTCCTCGCTTCAACATTACTGAGACCCAATTTACGGATTACTTTTTAACTCTAGGTGAAAGATTTCTTGCGGCGGGAGACCACAACGCCAAGCACACGTATTGGGGTTCACGACTCTGTAATCCAAAAGGAAAACAGCTCTGCAATTCAATTGTAAATAGAAAAAATTCACTAGACGTAATCTCTCCTGGGCAGCCAACATATTGGCCTGCTGATAACAATAAAATACCAGACCTAATAGACTTCGCCGTATCCAAAGGCATAAGCAAAAATTTTATCTCAACATACACTAGCTGCGATTTGTCTTCTGACCATTCTCCAGTTACATTTTGCTTACGTGATGGTCCTCAGTTACGAGACTGTTCCTATAGCCTTACAAGTCCTAAAACAAACTGGCTCAAATATAAAAAGTATATTAACTCACACATACACACAAATTACAAGATAAAGTGTAAGTCTCATATTGAGGACGCAACCTCGGTTTTAAACTCAATTCTGATTTCAGCAGCAGAAAACTCCACCCCTAAAGGCAATAAAATTTACAGATTCAATAGAGTTCTTACAAATAGTGACATAGAGAATTTAGTTTTACAAAAACGTAGATTAAGGCGTGAATGGCAAAAATCTAGGTCCCCTTTAGCGCAAAACTTATTTAAGGAAGCCCAAAGAAGACTTAGATCTGCATTAAGCAAGGAAGACAAAGTCAGACAATATAATTATATTCAAAACCTATGTCCAAATGGCAAAAACCATTCATCTTTGTGGAATGCTAGCAAAGGTATAAATCCTCCCATAGACTCCAATTCTCCAATATGAAACTCTCTTGGAAACTGGGCGCGAAGTGATGAAGAAAAATCTAACGTTTTTGCTGATTACCTAAAAGAGGTGTTCCAACCAAATCCTGCAGCAGGACAATATGACTTTCCCACTCAAGATCCACCAGCACCATCTATTGACATGAATATCACGGCCAATGATCTTGTTCAAATAATCACAAATAAGTTAGATTGCAAAAAAGCACCGGGATATGATAATATCTCACCCATCATGATAAAAAACTTACCCCTTTTGGCCATAAATTTTATCACAAGACTTTTTAATGCCATAATTAAATTTGGCTTTTATCCAACAGAGTGGAAAACATCCATGATTATTATAATTCATAAATCAGGTAAAGACCCCACGCTTGCCTGTTCATACAGGCCAATAAGCTTACTGCCATGCCTTTCTAAAACCATGCTAAAACCGTTCCTTGACGTTCAAAACTTAATACCGTCCCACCAGTTTGGTTTTAGGGAAAAACATGGAACTATTGAGCAAGTGAATCGTATAACGAATGAAATAAGACACGCATTTGAGCTCAGAGAATATTGTTCAGCGGTATTCCTTGATGTTAAACAAGCATTTGATAAAGTATGGCATAATGGACTCATATATAAGATACGCTATTCATTACCTGCAAATGTCCACTCAGTTCTAGAATCGTATCTGCATAATAGAAGCTTTAAAGTGAAATGCAAATCATATACTTCTAATAATTTCCCAATAGAAGCTGGCGTTCCACAAGGAAGTGTTCTTGGCCCTATATTGTATGTACTTTACACATCTGATATCCCGATAAGTAGTTCAGTTATCACCACAACGTTTGCCGATGATACGGCAATTTTATGCCGAAACAGAAACGCTGTGCTAGCTTCAAACCAACTTCAATCTCACTTATATCGGGTGGAGAAATGGTTGTCAAAATGGCGAATTAAAATTAACGAACTAAAATGTAGACACGTCATTTTTACCTTAAATCGGAGTACATCTCCAACAATTTTACTAAACAACATTCCCATACCACAAGCAGATAATATAACGTACTTAGGTGTCCACCTAGACAGACGACTAACTTGGCGCAAACATATTAAAGCCAAAAAAATTCAGATGAAGCTTCAAGCCTCTAAGTTGCATTGGCTCATTAATAGCAGATCTTCCCTGTGCCTAGATTATAAAGTACTCTTGTATAACAGCATCATAAAACCAATATGGACTTATGGTATCCAGCTATTTGGTAATGCTAGTGCTTCAAATATTGAAATTATACAAAGAGCTCAGTCAAAAATACTAAGAATTATCACTGGTGCCCCATGGTATATTAGGAATGAAAGTATACACCGAGATCTACAAATTCCTCTAGTTAAAGCTGAATTTGACAATATAAGAAAAAAATACAATAAAAGGCTGACAGAGCATGTTAATCTCTTAGCAAGAAATCTCACACTTCTATCCATTACTTCCCGCTTAAAAAAAGCTGACCGTCCAGCCATTAATTAATATTCAACAGCTTGAAGTAAAAACCGCACCTTTCTTTTTAGTAATCTGTTAAAGTTGAACCACTTTCTTAAGAAACCACCTAACATTCACTTTAATGAAATTTAACCCATTAATCTAAGTGAGGTTCGTGATATAAGGTTTACTTATTTTATTTTATTTTATACAATGTATAATTAAAATAAAAATTTGTAACATTATGTAATTAGTTATAAGATTTTACAACTTATTGTTAGTCTCATTTTAAGAGAAGATGCAATAAATAAATGTATGTTTAAAAAAAAAAAAAAAAAATTAAATATAGAACAAAAAGTTAATTTTATATTAAATGCAATATTTTAATACTTTTAAATAAATTTAGTTTCTATTAAATTTAAATGACATTAAACAAAAAAGTTATGTTTTTACACATATTCGTATTACTAAATGTTGAACGCAATGTTATTTTAAATTAAAAGTAATATTTTAAGATTTTTATGTAGGTTTATATACATTATACATCTAAAATTTACGTAAAACAAAGGAGTTTTTATTAATTAAAATATCTTAAATTTCTTGTACATTAAAATTTAAAATTCAAAATATATTTATCTTTATTTTATATGAAGATTATAAGTAGAAGAATTATACTTAAAAAGCATAGATGAAATTGTTTCTAACCTAAATTGTACTCTTAAAGTAAGATTGAGAGCAACTTCTGATTGTATACTTTTATAAACCGTAATTTATATTTCTAATACAGCTTGTTATTTTTATAAATTTCAATTTCCAATTTCAATAATTGTAATTAATGTAATATAATTTGTTATTTATATATATTATTTTTGGTTCGTCAACATTGTATTTTGTATTCAAATAATAATTACACATTTATAAAATTGTGTAATATTTATATCAAAATATTTTGTAAAATATTTGTAATTGTACAATTGTTGTCAATATTTTCTGAAATTTTAAAAAAAGTAATTGTAAAAATAAATTGTCATTACCTAAATAATTTATAACAAATGTTTTGTTTATATATGCAAAATGATGGCAGCTAATAGTCTTAGGTTTTTACTTCAATAACAAGTGATTATTTTAGAGTGAACCAAATCAAAATCAAACACTCTCCAATATGAAGGTATATATGTTATTTCATTTTAAATAAATTTAAGACGCGCTTCTATTATAAAGATTTTTAAATATTAAATAAAATAATTCAAATTAAAAATTTGTTATATAAGTACGAACATGTCAAATATACTTTTAGCAAAATAAATTATGTGTAGCAAAATTCATGTTGTTGATTTATTAACAAAAAATCAAATACAATACTAATAATATAACTATAAAAATTTGTTATAAATATTTTAAATCAATTATAAACTTTTAGACATTATTATCAATCATACGACGCATTATAAGCTAGACAAATTAAATAGCGTTTATATTAGCTCAATTGATACTTGATTACCAATTACTTGAATACCAATTTTAATTTTCTAAATTTAAACAAATAAAGTGAATTAGAATTATAAATAAGTATATTGAAAACTAAACAAAAACTATTATATATATACAAATTAAATTGTTTATAATCCAGACTGTAATTTCGAGTTTGTGTGTATTAATAACTTTATGAAAATAATTTGTTTTATAAGAAATGCTTAATAATCTTTTAGTTTTCGTAATTATTATTACTAAACTTTGTAAGTTTCTCATGAAAATGTATAAATAAGTTTTAAATATGGTTAAAAAAATATATATGTAAAATATACTCAATGAATAAGTTTTTTTTTTGTTTGGTGTTTACTATAAAAGCATTTCCAAATTATTTTGTTAATTATTTAATTATATACTTATTATATTCTTAATCAATTTTTAATATTATTTAAAGAATAATTTTTGCTAAATTGTTTAAAATGCATGTTTCAAAAAGAATTTATTAAAAAATAAGCAATTTAAAAAAAAAGCAAGGGATAAAAATAATATGTAAAAAAAACAATAAAATTATTTAACAATTAATTGGCAACGATAATTGGGATCCGACCGTTTAGCTGCGATTCCTTGACACCATCCCGAATACTGATCCAACATACTACCAGATGATACCAGACGTCAAGTGATACAACTGATATTATCTATTACCCGTCCAACATAATTCCATAACAACTCGACTCAAAATATACGAGAGCACCAGTGCTTCTCTGCAAGGAGGAGAGGATGTTGAGAGTGGACACAGAGTAGGGTGACATTGAAAGCCGTTTTGACAGGTAATAAATATTTTCACAATTGTCCTTGCACTTGAAGCTTCTATTTGGACAATGTAATGAGCATAAATAAGTTGACCGCAAAGATTCCACGACGTGATAGTACAGTATTCCGAAGTGGAAAGAATTGAATTGAAAACTCTCTCGATTTTGAACTCACTTCGCGAACACACGAAAAGTTTTCGAGTTGTAGCGAACTGTTGTGGAAAGACGGCCAAATATTGCTGCATAAAGAATAGTCAAACGAGTGAAGAAAGTTCAAATTGAAATTTCTTAAAAGCTAATTAAATTTAAATTATTTACTAGTGATTGAAAGTTATGTTGAACTATGCACATCCAGCTACATCAGGTAAAGAATTGATAGTGAATATATGGAACATAACAGCGTGTCTCGAGTAACGAAAAAACGAAACTTGGAACAGAGAAAATTTGTTATTGGATAACATTATTAGCAGCCCCAACAATATCGCCAGCATAGTCGGACCCAACATACAAAATTATACCATTAATCAATAATTACTTAATAAAGAAATAGAAAAACAAGTAAGAATTTTATTTAAATAAAGTTGAAGAAGCTACAACTGGGCACAACAATAGTCAAAAGACATTTCTAAGCTTAAGTAGGGAAAGATTTAATTACTTTTTAGCCTGTGATAATGGTAAGAGCAAAAAGATCAGGTTGTTTGCTGCGGCCCGTACGCCAATAACAACAAAAATCCACCAAGTGTGGCGATGTCCAAGTTATATACACGTAGAAAAAACCCACACATTTTTTTTTAAATTTCGCATGACTTATTTAATTTTAACTTAAATTGATTCCTGTTTTCTCTTCCTATTTCTCTTCCTATCCTTCCTTAACAAAAATATTTTATTATTAATATTAGATACGGTGATTTGTGTGTCGTGAAAAACTATTAAAATGTTTATGTATTAAATTAGGGTATATTTTACTTGTGTTTTTTTAGTTTCTAATTTTAAGAATTCAGGCGATAACTTTTTCTTAGTTCCTTTATCTCCTTGTAGAGCATAGGGTCTCAGTTACGCATTTCCATCTTGACCAATTGCTTGACCAACTGGTTTTATTTAATTCCATGATTTCCCCGTTGCTAAAATTTTGGTATGTAATGTTATTTTCTATGATGTTTTGGGTCGTCCTCTTTTTCGTGTCCCTTATGGGTTCCAGTCGAGTGATTGACGTCATACCTCTGTTGGTTGTTGGTTGTCCTACACAGGTCGTCATTGCTGATTACATTTGGCCACCAAACTATTAATATTTTTCTTAGAAATCTGTTCACAAAGCTTTGTATTTTTTTTGTTGCGAGCCATGTTTGATGTGTGTTATTATCAATAAGCTCCAAACTTTTCTTAACTGAGCGTATAATGCATTTTGTAGTATTATCATTTTGAGATATAACCCTGCCACTCATCATGGTTTACAGTATTCATTTTCAGTGCTTTTGTTTTGTTTGTGTTAGCTTTTATTAGCAGCTAAACAAAGGTCGTCAATTTTATACTGCATATCAGGATGCTTAACGGACAGTGGACAGATATCATCCGCGTACGCAAGATCTTATTTTTCATTTACTTATTATTTTAAGTCACATCTGCCTTAACGGAAATGAGAATAAGTAATTGGAAGAATTTTAGTATAAAAGGCATTTAAGTAATATCAAATCAATATTTACCAACTAAAATTGTTTACAATGAGTAAGTTTGGAATCATTAAAAGAAAGATAAATTTGCTTAATGACATATGTAACAATTTTCATATTCGATCATAGTATTAAGCAAATTGGTAGGGAGTGGCCATTTAAGTCTTCTGGTTGCAGCTGATTCTTTCGTCAATAACATCTGGAGTTCCGAGGTTTCATGTGTAAGTAGTCGAGTTATGTACTTTGCACTAGCCGCCTTTATCACCTTGGCTATTAGTTCAACACCGAAGTCTTTATGAATTTCGTTGTTTGGTATACCGATCAGCATTGACGATGGTCCTAATATTTTTGATTGTTGCTTTTGAATAATTTGAGTTTTGGATTTGCAGGCAGTACCCCATACTTCGATATAAGTTCTTTGTTTTTAAGAATAGTTTTAATTTAGGTCCTATATTAGCTATGTTAGGCATCTAATATAGCTTCGAAATAAGAACTTCGAATATTGACAAAACTGGGCACAGAAGCTGATACCATTAACTTGGAAAAACTTTCTAACGAGTGTCAGAATATCATTAATTTAAAATCGAACAAAGCGCTGATAGAAAACAAATCACGAGAAAATCAGGTGAATCGATTACAAGCAAATAAGCTTAAGAACAATTACAAACCGAAAATACCATACTGATTTTGTGGAGCAATGAATTATGCGAGTGACTGCCCATACAAAAATCATAAGTGCGAAGACTGTCACCACAAAGGCTATAAAAAAGGTTATTGCAAAAGAAACATCAAAATCAAATTGAAATAATAACAACAAAAATATTAACAATGGCAAAGCAAGAACATTTTCACAGCCACGATTGAACAGCATATGTTATTCATAACAAACAGCATTACATCTTTACAGTCTAAATGTGTCAACGTTAGAATCAACAACGTGCAAATTAAATAGCAATTTGACATTGCAGCGGACATAACTATCACTTCAAAATGTAATTTTGACAAATTAAATGTCTTAAATACAATGGAAGTACAACCAGGATCTGCTAAAAGTGCTAAGTTAGTCAGTCAATCAATCAGCCTTTAATGAAAGTGCTGTTGTTCGTAGGATCAGTGGTCTCACAATAGTTAGGTTATGTCTCTCCTGCTTTGTTTCCGTCTTGTTTTCGTTATAGTATAATTTTTAATAAAGGATGTATGATTCGGTATGTATGCATGTGTGAACAACCCCCTAATCTATGATGGGACAGCTATTCCTGTAGAAACTTGTTCGCGGGATGACCTTAATAGCGAACTGCGAATACTAGGTGACCTCCACTTTTAATTAGTCTTCTGTCGCTAAATGGGTTTTGCCAATGGTAACTACATACTTCCCTTAGACTCATGAAATACCTTATTGATAAATCTAAAAATTTATAAAAAGGGGATAATGCTACCCTAATCGTGTCAAATCCTACTGCTGCCGGGTAGTTATCAAATAACGACCAGTTGACTGTTGTGTCACAGAACAAGGATCTAAATATAGATGACGGTGTTGGGCATACTGATACTAATAGTACAGAAATTGATATAGCTGATGCTGCCTCAATTAACGTTTATGAAGTTAGTCTCTATTCTGACCAGTCCAGGGACACCATTGTCAATATTTCGATCTAGGGATAGAGTAGACATGCTTTCAGCCAAGTAGCAAGTCATGCCATGGGAATCAAACTAAGATTTGTTCTTGTTAATTTAACTTAATGCTCCTTAAATCAGGAACAAATTGCACAGCTACAGAAGGTCATACTTGAGACCGCAATTAAACTAGCCTCGGACGAGGTTATACCTGAGTTTGAAGGTTGTTTCCCTCATACTGGATTGCTCAGGATGCTGTTCTCTAATGACCATATGGCTAAATGGGTCCGAAAAAAATGCAGAAGTGATAGCAACTAAGACCAAACGGAACGTTAAAGTGGCTAGGGAGTCAAAGTTTCCAAAGACACACATTAAGGTCCTAACCACAAATGAGATCTAAAACAGGCTTTGAAATGTGCTACAAGGACAGTGGAAAGTTCTTTACTCCATCTCGTCTTTGCCGCAGACGAAGCATCCTAGAATACATTGATCCAGAATGGAGGCAGAATAGCGTACCGGTTTATTCACATTAGGTTGCCTCTGAGAGCAATTAATACTACAAAGAAGGGGAAATCAGAGCAAAGGCCTGTGAAACAAAGAGTTCCAAGCAAACACCTGGACACAAGTACTAGGATACAAAATGTGAAGCAAGTGGTCCCACAAATATTATCGACGTCTAGTGTAACTTCAAGTAAGCCCTCATCCACCAATAGAAACGCCATTCAACAAAAGCTTCCGATGCGACCACCTGTAGGTGGAATATCCTTGACTCCAAAAGAAAATTCGACTGTTTCTTGAAAGCATATCAGTTGGGCTATCTATATCAATTGCTGTATTCAATTAGTTATATTAATGAACTTGAATTAGCAGCAGATCAAATCTGTTATTTCTTTTATGCGCATGGAGATGCATGTAAGGTTAAACCACGTACATCCCGACGGAATATGCCATGGTAGAACAACAGGCTTAAGAAATGCACAGAGAGATTATAAAGCTCAGAACGACATAGACGTTTTTATTAACTCAATAAAGGTACTTTTTAGGGCAAGCATATGCTAAAAAAGCATACCTAAATCTTGGAGAGAAGTTAATGTGGTATTTATACCCAAAAATCATAACAGACCAAGTGATGATGTTAAATCCTAGAGACCGATTAGTCTCTCATCCTTCCTCCTGAAAATTATGGAAAGATTCATAGATATATATATATACATACAGAATCGTCTAACTGTCAACCTCTTCACAAAACTCAATTCGCTTAGTTGGTTGCAGTGACAGGCCATAAGATAACTTCAAATGTACCTCAATTACCGAATTACCGATTGCCGTTTCGCCACATTCCTCGCAAGAGCCCTAGTATAGAAGAGTAGAGACTAAATCCATCCCACCGAATTTAGGTAATTTAATAGGTCTTTCATCTTCACCGTTGAGCAGTCTGATAAACTATCACCAAAGTATTTTCCTAAGAACCTATATCTTCTGGACGCTAGAGCTGGGCATTCACAGAGAAAATGTGTTATTGTTTCTTTCTCCTGCGGGTTTTCACAACTTCTGCAGTAAGAGTAATGGGGAATACGCAGTTTCTCAGTAAGAACTGCAGTAAGCCTTTTAGTGTTCACGCGATCTCTTTTGATGAGTTGCGAGGATTTATTATTATTATAGGTGGGCCACGTTAACCTGGAAATTGCACATGACCGAAGTGCTTTCCATCTGTTATTAAAGAGTTGCAGAAAGCAAAGGAAGGTACTTCTTTTAATGGTCTCCAAGGTAATATAAACTGGTGCCGCCAGTGACGCATCTAGGGAGGCACCAGAGCGGGCTAATCTATCAACTTTCTCATTCCCTACGATATTCCTATGTCCAGGAACCCAGATGAGGGTGATATCGGCCAACCTATTTAGCTCGTCGATTGCTTCTCTGTATTCCTTTACTATTTTTGATTTTGTTATGAAAGATTCAAGGGCTTAAATTGCTGCCTGGCTCTCAATAGAAA
>NW_024031806.1:0-14018 GCF_002237135.1 Teleopsis dalmanni | reverse complement strand
TAGAATTAATATATTGCAAAAATTGAAATTAACTTAATTTTCCATAAAAGCTTTTATGCTGTTACGGTTTATTATAATAAACGAATTATCTAATTTTAATTTATTGTCATTATTCGTGTTAAATTTATGGTTCACATAAATTAACTCAGTCTAAACACAAACCAATTATAACTAGTTAATTATATCTTTAAATATATTAATATAAAATTGAAACAGAAACCTAGTTTTTTATTGTAATATATCTAGTTATGAGATTCGATAGCAATAACTATAGCAATACATTTAACATAATTTAAACCATAATAAAACCTTTTTAATGAATTATGATAAAAGTTTCAGTTGATTTCCTATCACCGGTACTATGTATCCACCAAATTAAAAATATTTAATAATTTCTAATGGATTTATAGGAATTTATTAATTTTTATAAGCTAAATTTCATTTGATGAAATATTTATAATTTAAGTATTTCCCCAAAAATTCCAATTAACACTTTAAACACTGATTAAGGTTTTTAATCGAAGTAATAAAATGCTTAGGAATTTCACAATTATTGTTAATTAATTTTTTTATTTATATTTTAATTAATCGGAGTTCAATTTTTTTACGAATTCTGATTTTGAAATTTGTTTTGATTAGCAAAGATATAAAAACCTTGTTAAAGAAATGAAATAAGATAGTTTTCTTTATTTGAAATACATTAAATTAAAAGTTTTATAAGATAAAAGTTTTATGCTATATAATATTTATATATATATTGAACTAAGTCATAAAACCACCAATTATTATATACAAAAGTAGGCACTTAATACTATTATGTTTATTTAATATAATGAAAGATCTGCTAGGCGAATACCTTCACCAGAAAACGTACCCTTGTAAATGTGCTAGTACCCAATTTTCATTTTTTTATAAAGTATGTTATCATTAACGGACAGAATGTTTTCACTGTATCTATCAGTATTAACTTCATTTTTCTAATGTATTCATTACAAAATTTCAAAATTTTTCTTGTTAAAACAAAATTATAAATTCTATTATTTTATCTTATAATGAATCAAGGCACGCCATTCCCCGATTCACTCATATTATCAAACTATGATTCATTCGTGTCCAACTATTAAATTGACACAAAAAAATTAACCTTGCAATATTTCTCATATATAAAATACCGTAAAAGTAATTAACTTTTCCAGAAATTTTTTATTTACTTCTAAGATACTAAGATACTTGTACATTGCAGATACATAGCTAATGTGTTACTGCAGTTTTTATCATTGCAAAAATAAATTATTTTGTTTGATATGTCGCGAAAAATTTTCAAATACAAATCGTTTGATATATTTTTTATGTATTTACTTTTTGAAAACAAGGAAAATGGACGTAGGCGTATACGCAATTAATCTGTTTATACTAATACAGGGTATGTGGCAGATGAACATTATATTGATCGTATATATAAAGATATATTTGTACATTAATTAAAGTCTTTCTATAAGTCGTAGTAAATATATATTTCTATTAGTGGAATAACTATGGCTTCAACTACGAAAATATGAATACTATCTATGAATTTTTCAATGATATTATTTATTTAGATTTAGTGCTAATTAGCGCTTTAAATGAAAGCTCAGAATTTTTACTTGAAGTAAAAATTGATGGATAATATATTTTTGAATTCATTTACTAAACCACCTCTTAGGAATGAATGGAGAAGATTTCCACAGCATTGTGAAAACTTCATTCCAGTAATCAGGGGAGAGATGAGAAAAAATAGACTTAGTATCTGGCGAGCTAGATCTACATATCACAGGTTTTTAATTTATATAACTATCACTTACTATATTACCACTCGTTTTGAACATTGATTCTTCTTTTCTTTTAAAAAACATTATTTCAATAACAAAGCACTTTGTTAGTTCATAACAAGGATTTTATAGATTGAGTACTTTTATGGGTAAGCAATTGTCATCTGCAAATAGGGATAGCAAGTTGTTGATTTGATTTTGACTATCTGCAATGCATAAGTTGTATGGAAATGTAAATTATGCAAAACCTTATGGAACTTCATCCTCTGTATCTTTTTTCAACAAAAGTCCGTTTTCATTTTAACTATAAATTTATTGTGCCACATAAAATTTTTAAAGTGTCCTAATAACTGCATTCATTTCTGCGAGATATTCTGCTCCCTTATTCTTATTAGAAGGCCTGAGTACTATATCGAAAGATTTTTGGATGTCGAATGACATAGGACCTGTGAAATGTGCTTGTATTAATGCATAGTCTTTAAGAGGTTTTATTTTATTTTTATAATGGTTTTTATATATATTTTAATCAGATTACAGGCCAGTTTGTATCAAATAATTCAACGTTTGTTTAATATTTTTTTATTATATTCTATATTTCGACTATCCTTGAGTGTCATTATCAGGATCACGATCTAACATAAATTAATATTATTAAAACTATATATACGACATACTCTTTATTCTTTTATTTTTATTGCAATATAGGCAATAGAAAATAGAACCGTTTCAGGTAATCTCGATAAAAAAAACATAAAGTGATAAAATTTAATTAAAATGACAATGTTTCTTAAGCCAGGTTTTGTAATACAGAACAGAATATGTAATTTATCGTAGACATAAACACATTTTGTAAACTGAAATACATTTTGAGTTCTATATTATAAATGTGTTGTAAATGTGAAATCATTTGTGTTGATTTCATATTACCTAAGACATCATTATATAGAATTATGTATATATATATAAGACAAAGTATGTTAGAAAAATATAAAAAAACCGGAATCGGCATAATATCATATTATTTAATTATTGCATTTGTGATAATTATTCCAAGATAACTAAAAAGTTCTCTTACTTATGCTTACTAGTTTTTCACTCTATTAAAGGTATCCATTTAATTTTATTCATTCAATTGTTAAATAAAAAGATCTGTAATAACTAAAATAAAATTAGAAACAGAAAATAAGCCTTCTTGTAAATTTTATTCTATAAGAGTTATCAATCTCTCCATTGAATATTTTATCATAACTAAAGCTCTTAATAGTTTTGCACTTCCCATACATAATCAATTATATAGAAATTATTTGTAGTAAATTGGTGACTAAAACTCAAATAAGAGGCGCCACAATAATAAATATAAAATGCTTAAGTATATTTTCCCTTTGTTTTTTGATAAGAGGGGATTTTTTTCAGGGTAAACTTTTGTTTTAATTATAGATTAAATGGCTGAAAACGCAAAAGTAGATAAGCACAAAGCTAAATTTAACATTGTATTTTATAATCAAATTGTATGAAAATGATATGTAATGAGAAACTGATTGCAAAATGAATCACCCGTGCAGTACATCATTATATATATAAGATATTTACATATGTAAATTATACAAATAAACAATTACATACAAAATAACAATATAATTATGGAATATATAATATTTTGAGCTGACACTTATTAAAATGCAAAGAAAATCGTAACGCTGTGGCGTATGAGTGATTTTATGCAAATGACGAAGAACAGAAAATCTGTTGCTTACCTTGGAAAATCTTTTTTAGCAGTGTTGGAAATGTTTTGTTCATCTTGCTCACTGGAATGATTTTCAATTTTAATATTAATAATAGGCGTACTATCAGCGCTTATTGTTCGCCGCACACTTTCCGCTTTGCCGAAATCATCGACCCCATACTCAGCAACATTGGCATTTATATCTGTATTAGCTGATTGGAACTCTTCACCAGGTTTAGAGGATAATGTACTAGTTTCAGTTAATTCTTTTGCAATTTCTGGCACAATATATTCATTTGTTGGTGTTGTAGCGTCTTCTGCAAAATCTGTTATATCTTCGACTTCATCTTCGGATCGTTCCTCATCAATGCTGGCATGAAAAGAATTAGAACTTGTCTCGCCATTTTGTTTCAGTTTTCTATTGAAAATCGGTAACACACGTAATGGCCCCAAATGCAAACCACTATGTTGTGTATTATGGGATGTGGCTTCAGCCAGCGCTTGTAAGGATTTCGATTTATATTTGCCTGTTTTGAAAATAATACGATCCTCCGATTGCAGCGCTTCGAAGTGTAGAACTTTTTGTCGCACTGGCAATAATGCGGGTTCAGGTGTTTGTGGCTCATTTCCATCTTCAGCTGGTGGTTTCATTTTTAATAAAGATCTACGATTGAAAGCATTTTCTGTATCTGAATTAACTGAGTATGAGATTTGCAATGAACTGGAACCTTTCGAAACATTTAAATTATCATCCGTACTAGTAGTATTACTTGCATCTTTACTTTCAGTTGCGAGACTCACTGAATCAACGGAACTATGACTTTCAGTGCTGTAGCGCCGATTGGAGCCGCGACGTTTGAAGTTGCGATTGCTAAGATTTCTTTCACGTCGAAAGGGACGCGGACTATCATCGTCAGACATTTCTTGATAATATTAATACTCTGTGTTGATAGAATGTACTCAACCTTCACTTTTTTTGTTTTTATTTTGAGTTCAACACTTTGCGTTTATTTCTCACAACAACGCCTATACATTTGCGGCTTTATCTAAAACAAGTAAGGAAATATATTTTATATAATAGTTTCTCACTTGCACATTATATTTGATCTATATATTCTTATGCATTAATAAACAGAAACTAATAAATTTATTTGCATTTAAAATTCAAATATGTAAGACATTTTATCAGTAACGGAACTTGAGGTTTTTATTTATGCAATCTTATCTGCACGTTTTTATCTGATCGCTTTTCTGCTTTTATCTATTAAAACTTTTTATAAAATCTTTACTTTGATCACTTCATTCTTATCCAAATTTATTAAAATTTATTAATTTTTCTTAATGTTTTTAATTTTTTTTAATTTTTAATCATTTTCACGTTCATTTGTACACAACGGAATTCCGACACCAACTAATTAAGCTTACGAAGCTTTTATTGCATGTCGTTGTTCAGTGTCTCTTATTTTATTTTGTATTTCAATTCTTCTCGATTTGTAAATATCAGAAATTATCTTGCTTGTTTAGCAACCCACGTCACATAAATAAAAACAAAATGTTGATATTTCATAAAAGTTTGGAATAATTATAGTCATCGCTTTTTGAGCATTTTATGAGCTTTTCTCTTATAAACGCCATTAATCGAGAACTGAATATACATATTCTATAGTCTTAATATTTATATCTATGATTGATTAATTAATTCTTTTCGTCATTAATGTGACATAGGTGTGCTAAAAAAATGTAACCTTAAACGATTACATATATGATTGATACAATATAATTATCTATTTCGTAAAAACTTTATTCATTATATTTTAAAAACAGAAATTAGTGTATAGATCCTTTAATCTTGCCTAAGGTTATAGTCAATAATGAAAGCGTATCAACTAATTTTGGAATAAGGTCACTTAAATAAGAACTCTGAGTCATATATAGTACTGATTCTGATCGATTTGGCTTTATCTCTATTTACTTTCAAATCTAATGAACTATCATAAAAATAAATGTGTCGCTATCCGTTGAAGTGGCGAAAACTGGTGAAATCCTATTTTAAAACTCTATATAATAGCTGTAGCTAAGATCTAACAAACAAACTTATTAAAGTGAAACTATGATATAATTGTTCAATCTAAGATAGGAAGTTAATGTAGACATAGTAAAATGGTTGAAATTTTATAGAGCGGTTTAAAAACATATTGGGCAAATATCATAAGGTGTTACAATTAAATGCTATATTTTGGTATTTAAAATTAAATGTTAGACAACATATAAATAGCAAAATTGAAAAATAATTAAATTTTGGGATTTATTTTTAGAACGTCACGTACTAATAATCTAAGCTACCTTCACCCATTCAAGAAAGAGGTCTTAACTAGACATACCCTAGTACAGTCAACACTCTAATATTTTCTAATACTATCCATGGCCAGCAGAAAACTTATTGTTAAAAAATTGACCTGTGTCGAATCTGGTATACTTAGAAGCCATCAGGCAATCGAAATCAAGTGTAGAACATCTCAAACATATTTTTTTGACGGGAGGTATTTGTGGGGTAGTAAAATATAGTTAAACATATCACTCAATCTCAACGAAATATTTGGTTATCTACGCTTTAAGATTAAATTTCAAATCAGTTTCACATAGGTATACAAGAAAAACCAAAAAAGATCGTGGAAGCGATCGTCGACTGTCATACCTGGTTACCATTGAAACCATCACAAACAGTTATGACCGTTCTGATGTCTAAACTTTGATTTAACCTCTATGTTAAGTAAACTTGATCATAATATTTATTAATAAATTGCTCAATTAAAGAATTTTTTCTCATCAGAAAAGATAATATTTGACTTACACATAAAATTTTCTATAAAAATATACCTATATCACACAATTACACGGACAATATTTTGAATAGCAAATGCTTTTTCCGCTTATAAATCATAAAATAAATTGTCTGAGATAAAATATAGACCTAGTATTGCTACCAATTCGAAAATTTTAAGTATTTGTGGACTATTTTCAGTTCAATCGACTTTGTGTATACTTCATGTAATCAGGAGAATGGCAGAAAATAATCAAGACATCACTGAAGCAATTTTCACTACAAATGATAAAACTATGGTATATGAAATTAGATATGTATTCTAAGACGTAATGAAAACTCATCAAAAGGACCTCCAATGAAACAAAATTATTGAAATACAATCGTTTAATCATAGTTTCTAATTTGACAGGTACAAGTTCTATGCTTGGCACTTGTAATCCCACAAATTATATAGGGACTATAGACTAATTAAATAAAAATTCGAATATTTTCTAAGATCACTTATAATGAGTACTTGGCAAAACTCGAAACAGTATTATGTGGTCAATAAATTTATCAAATTTTTGTTTTATTTCTTTATTACTGTTCGAACCCTTCTAACAATCGCAATTGTTGATAAATCTTGGTTATAGCCTACTACATGAAATAAACTTATTTAGTATATCTAACATTGTTTTAGATATTAATATTTGCAGTAAATTATAGCAAAATTAATGTCTTCTGAAACAATGGAAAATATTCTAAATTCAATGAAATTATATCAGTTTCATGCTGATAAGATTAATAATAATAAAACTCTGTCGAAAACCTACTCCAACATTAAAAGAACTAAGCAAAGAATAAAAGAAACAGTCAATATATGCGTATTGACATTAGTGAATAATACTAAATAATAGTAATTACATTATTATTAATATTACATTATAAGTTGAAAGATTGCTTCAAAAAATTACTTTGCCAGAGTCAAATACAAAGTCGGTTTTTAAAAATATATTTGAGTCACATCCTAATCTATAAAAACGTTCTATATGTAAACCTTTTATTTAAGATGGAAAATTTATTATTAAACTATTAACAACAATATTTTTTAAAATATAGTTATAATATAATCGAAAACATGGTATTAGCTTTCTACTTCTTCTGCTTGGATCAAAGACATATTGTGAGCCCAAGATTTAGATAGTATCTGAAGTTAAGTGAATTAACTGTCGACTATATATATATACGAACTTTAAATTTTAAAGAGTCTATCAACAATTCTACTTATATGAAAGTATACGTATACATATATATATGTGTGTAATAGACCATATAAATATTTTAAGAAATTTTTTTCAAATATGAACCGTAAAATGATTTTATAGAAAAAATGTCAGATAAAAAAATGAAACAAAAATAAAACTCAAGTTAAGACCTTGAGGTATGTGAACGCGGTAATTGTAGACTGGCGGCTGATAACTTATATGGAGTGTTTTATGCCGCTATGTAGGTGAACCACTTGTTGTATCTGCACTTCAAAGTATTGTTTATCATTTCAGAAAAACACAATAAAGCAGCATTTCTTCTTATAATAAAAAATAAAATTCATTCTTTTTTTTCAAAAATCAGCAAAATTTTTCTTTTTAATGCATTTTTTTTGCATTCAACAAAACGAGAAGAAAAAATTTGTTAAACAAATTTAAACTTGGTTCCGGTAATGTATGGTTTCCACTTAAACCTATTTAAAATTCCAACTACTATTGCTTCGAACTATAGGTATAAGTAGTTAGGGTATACTAATCCAAATGATTAAAAAATGATTTCTTACAGAAAATCAGAGGAAAATGGATATCACAGGAAATAATACAATAGGAGAAAATTAATCTTTTAAGAATTTGGATTCTTATATAAGGTAATTTGTATAACTCTACACACTAACTATTCATAATTTTTATAAAATAAGTTTCGAACAGTAGTGAATTACAACAACAAAATTATTATTTATTTTAAATTTATTGAAAAAAATTAATTCTAAAATTTAATAATTTAAAAATAAATAAAAACACAATAGTGAACATAGTAGTGAATTGCAACAACAATATTTTTATTTATTTTTAATTAATTGAAAGAAATCAATTCAAAAAATCAATTAATTATAAATAAATAAAAATTTCGTTGTTGCAATTCACTATTGTTTAAAACCTTTCTATTAAATGCAATAGTTTATATTTAGTAATATAGTCACTGTGATCATAACTGAAGTTAAAAATAAGTTTTATATAAAAAAGTTAAGTTTATTTTAAAATTTTTAAAATAAAACATACATAGAATAGTAGCTTGAAAGTTGGTATGTCTTGAAATAACGCGCAGACATTGAGAAACCATACGATCTGTCTCTTGGTACAATATATCAATCTATCAATTGGTAGAGCTATTTTTGATTGCATTATTGATATAGTTATTCTTTAAAGCATTATATTATCAACGTTTTATATCGATCTGTAAATTGATGGATCTATATAACGTTGTATTAATAGTATTTCTTACCGACCTGTTAATTAATAGACCGATATTTTATTACTTTATATTAATAACATTTAATATCAACCTATCGATTGAGAGATCTATTTTTTACATAATCAGTAACAAAATATAAAATATAGAAATCAATTTAACAATTTGGTACATTTATCGTTTAACAGACATTTATAGGTAACAAAATTTTGCCTAAAAAATAATATATGAGAAAGGCTTTAAACTATATAGGGACCAAAGTAATAAAAAGGTCCTAATCATACAAGTGCTGTTAAAAAATCTTACATATATCATTATGCACGAAATCAGAAGAAAAATCGATCATGAATAATGATGCTTCTATCGGTAGAGAATATATGTGGCAACAATTCTTTAAAATATAATTATGTTTAATTAATTTAAAAAAAAAATTAATCACTTTTTATTAAATAAATACACGTGTTCAAACAAATGTTTTATAAATCAGAGACGATTTGTACTTGATTAAAGTACAAATTCTTCGAAAATACAGCGATTCATCAAATTCAATTCCCATTGACTATTAGGTCTTTCTAAAACTAGAACAATTATTATTATTATTTAAATAAACGACCCAAACCCGGTGAAAATAAAAAAAAACGAAGTTATGTATTTATGAACTTCTAATAATGTTAAGATTAAGAAACGCTTTTATGCATATCATGAGAAAGTTTTATATATAAACCAGCAATATTATTTATAATAATTGTTATTATTTTTAACATAAACTAGTTTAACATAACTTTGTATGCAATTTATAGTTAAATATTATATTTCTAATTTGAAAATATTAGTAGCAGCTTCTCTCACAAGTGACCCGGGTCACTTAAACCCTAAGAAATGTACCCCATGTGGTCAATTTAAAGATATAAAAACTATTTTACAAATCCATTGATATTAAATATTATATATCTTATTATATATCGCTATACTATATAATAGTATATATAATTTTTATTATTTATTATATATATTTATTTTCTATTTAGAGTACAAAATTTTTTATTTATTTATTTTATATCATATTATTATATTATACTATAATATAATATTATATTACATTATAATTATATTATTATTATTTCAGCATTTATTATTAGTGAATATTGTTATCATCATATTAGTTGATATATATGTATATATAGATATATATATACATCTGTGTTTATATATACTAGTTTAAATATATATTTATATAGCTTTTATTTAATTAAATTTTTATATATATATTAAACAAAAATATATATATCAATGACATATTTTATAATTTAAATTTTTTTTATTTTTAGTTGGAATTATATTTATTCATAATTGGCAGCACTCTTACAACTGCAATTTTATAGAAAAAATACACTCTAAGTAAATTTCTATAATTTTTGAGACGCATTAAAGTCGGTTAAGTCAACAGCTGATAACAACAACAAACACAATTTTACAAATCTGATTAAAAATAATTAATTTTTTTTTCAAATTCTCTACATTAACAAATTACTTAGTCACTATTTGTTAAAATACGTTTATACGTTGTGTTGATTTTTTTATAAATATTTAATTTTTCTCATTCGATTTAATCCATTACTACCGGATGGATCCGTTGGGTTTTAGATAATTTTTTGGTTTCTTTAAAAAGTTATTTTAACAAATTTTTTTAACAATTTTTACACGTAACGCATGACGTTAGCATTTATCTTTATAACAATTAAAGCTCTTTTTGCATTATAGCCCGCGATCAGCTCGTGATCACACCGCTTAGCTCCGGTTCTGAGCGTCTCGCTTCCACTCACCTGCACATGTAAACTCAAACTGATTCGTGTCAGTTTGTTTTTATCATTTTTGCACTTAACTTTGGAATAATCGCTTCCATTTCGCACCTCCGATTTCGATTCTGTTTTCTAGTTTTTAGCACTACAAACGGTTTGAAATGCGATAAAAACACACTCGAGGAAACCAATTGTTACAATTGTTGTTGTTATGTTACTTGGGAGTTCTCAACTTCGTTTGGTGTGTTTTGTGTGTTTTGTTCTCCGATTTCTTAAATTTCGCTTTCTACTCATTTTTCTTTTGTTTTGCTTTTAGTTTTTAAATAATTCTTATTACTTTTTAGTTAATAGTAATATAGAAAATAGTCTTGTTAAGCATTTGCAACCAGTACCGCTTCAATTAGTGATACACACAAAGAAAAATATTAGTTCGAGTTTTATTAAATATGATATTAATCATATTAAAGACTTGGAGACTTTCTTTAATGCAAACTACTTGTAATAAATAAATTGTTTATAAAATAAATTGTTAAATTTTTTTTTAAATTATTATAAGGACTTATTATTACTATTATAAGTAATACTGTTGACTTTATAAATAATATGCTTTAACAAAATTTTTCTATAGTACGTTACCACTGGCTTCCTTAGACCAGTTAACTTACTTGAGATTCAAGTAATTCAAGCAATTTCAAGTAAGTTAACTGGTCTAACGAAGCTTGCTAGTGGTAACATACTATTACATTATTTCATATATCCGTACAAGTACGTATGCTTTATTAAGGGTCCCCAAAATACTATAATGTAGCTCCAAAATATATAATGGCTCCATTAAGCTTTTGATTAAATCGTGTTAACTGATCAATTGTTTGCACCACAAAAACGTAGCAAGCATAATGTTAGATCTTCATGAATTATCATTTTAGATCCAAATATACCACATATTTCTCTCAAATAGAAATAAAACATAACAAGACGCGATAAATTGGATATGCAATAACAACGCAAAAATAGTTCTGTTCGTTTCCATTGACATAAGCTAATTTATGCATGTGAAATAGCTCATTTGTTTACATTTTGCATATAAAATTTGTAATAAATATTCAAAACTTCAGTAATTTACCTTGTGGGAAATTTATTTTTAAAGAATGCATTCGACATTTTTTACCTTAAAACAGTCAATTTATTTTTAATGAACTCATTTATATGGAAGCTTGTTGTACGATATATTATCTTCATTAGCGCGTTAATGAGCAAAATCAGTTAAATGAAACAAGAGGAAACATGGTATTAGCAATAATGCGGAACGCTTGCTGGTGACGCAGACAGATTGGAAGAGCGTCTTTCTTCGTTTACTGTTTGTAGGAGCGACAAGGGTTATTAGCTATTGTCATAACTCTTTTAAAGAAATAATAATAATGCTTTTATATATATATATAATCTATATTCTCTTTTGGTTTTCCTTATAAACTCTTTTGTAGATGAAAGAAAAAAAACTTTCTTCTTTGGGTGCCTGGAGCATTGATACATTTTTGGTCTTAATCAAAAACTATGTTATCTGACCAAATGATAAGCATGCTACACTCTAATAGTGCTAAGTTCAATATCTATATAGCCAAGTTATCCAAATGATAACCTTCATCAAATAAAAATAATGGGCTTAATATGTTTTAAAATTTTTCTGTTCCAAGGCTAATAGGGTAACATTTACCGATTCCTACTTACACATTCCCCAGGAAGTATATTTGTAAAAACTTATATGTGTGATTGTAATTCCGTAGACTAATTAGTGAACCGAGATTAACTTAACCTAATATTAATCCAACCTTTATAATATTTAAACCAACGTTATTTCAACAGATGTGATTTAAAACCAAAAACTATCGAATATTTTGTAAAAAGAATTTAGTTCAGTAATTTCAGATACATATATCGAATTGAAGTGGTTCATTAAGTAGATTGGAATAGCACATTTCAGGCACTTTCATACAAAACTTAAAAGAAAGCGAGGAGCCTAACATACTTTTTGATGAGGAACCCACTTTTTCATTTAGGAATCCATTTTATGTGGAGAAACCCAATTTATTTAATGTCTGATTTGATGCCTTTAGCAATTCGAATTGAGCATTATTTGACAAGGGATTTATATTCTACAGACAAAAGTGTTTTTATTACTACTCAGCTCACCTTCATAAATTTAAATATTAATTTAAATATAATGACTCATTAGCATAAATCAAATTGTTGCAGTTTTAATTGCAATTTTAATATATTCTTTCATTTATTTTATGGAAGCGAATATCTAGATGATATTGATGTTTATTTAGAATCCGCAAAGCGATATAACTAAACGATTTTCATAGAATTTTATAATTGCAGACAAATACGAGTACTGCAACAGAAATATGTTATCTGGCACTTTGTCTCAACAAAAATTACTGATAGCGAAGCCGATAATTTTTATTTATTAACTTTGAAGGTAGTAAGTAAGAAGAAGGTAGTAAGTAATACAAACATTAAAATTCTTTTTTAATTTATTATAGTTTTTGCTGGTTTATATAAAGAATTAGACTTATAAACGCATTTTTGTGCACTTTTTTCGCTTCTGGTCTGTTATCGTTTGAGAATTGTGCTTATCAATTGTTTTCAGTGAGTTATCTCGAAGTGATAGCAAAATACAGACACCGACAATTATGGCCAGGCACATGTAGTTCGGTATATTTACCTAGATAATGAAAGTGGTACTCTGTTAGTTTATAGTTACATAAACAAAATATAATAGACGTCAATGACGTACCACGTCATATATGAAGGGGATACTCGCTATAAGTAAGCAAAACGTACCACTTCCGACCAAATTCCAAAATCAACTACCTGAGTCTATTATGTAATTTCACTTGCATAAATAATGCTTTGTATGTATAATAATTGTAGGTCTTCAGTTCGTATAATACATATATATATCAATTGAATTTATATATTACAAATATACATTTAAATTTTATGTGAAAACTATATAAATTCTACAACTATTTAGTATAGACAAGTTTCCTATCTATTCTGAGACTTTCCGATGTGAGAACGGCTTTATTTAGACTCAAGTTTTTTTAGATGATACATAAAGCTAGTATAGATAACTCTCCGGATATCAAGTCTTTATTATTATTATATTATTTACTATATTATTATTATATAATTAACAGAAGTGCGCCTAATTTAAAAAACATTGATGAATCTATGTTTAGATTTATTTATATTAAAGAACAGATAAGCATTATTTATTTAAATTTCGATTAAATTAATTTTATTCAAATTATGAATATGACGTTTGCAATTCTGTTATGTTTTATTATACTATATATAATATTATA
>NW_024031805.1:0-14025 GCF_002237135.1 Teleopsis dalmanni | reverse complement strand
AGAACCATGGGCGACAGTGTGTTCGGATTTCATCGGTCCTATGCCACGATCTGTTAAGGGCAATACGATGCCTCTTGTGTTTTTCGATAAATTTTCAAAGTGGGTAGAAATCATTCCAATGAGGAATGCTACAGCGTTAGGAGTAAGACGTGCTTTTCGTGAACATATCATGTCACGATTCGGAGTACCTAAAATTCTCGTCACTGACAATGGAACACAGTTTACTAGCAAAGTATTTAAGCAATTTCTGGAGGAACTGGGAGTTCAGCACCAACAGACAGCACCTTACTCACCGCAAGGCAATCCCACTGAACGTGCCAATCGAACGATAAAAACAATGATCGCTCAGAATTCGAAGTTGGACCACCGACACTGGGATGAATATATACCGGAAATTACACTGGCCATAAATTCCTCCATTTCAGCCTCAACCGGTTATATACCTGCGTTTGTTACACAAGGACGAGAGCTGCGTTTGCCGAATACACTATATGACTCTGTTACGACTGGTACAGGCGGGGCAATGGAATCACCAGAGGAAAAGGCGCTTAAACTACTAGATGTATATGTCATAGTGAAAGGAAACATGGGAAAGGCGGCCCAAGATCAGGCGCGTTACTACAATTTACGTCGTCGGGATTGGCAACCAAAGTGTGGTTCTTTAGTATTAAATAAAACACAACCATTGTCCAATGCCCAAGAAGTCTTCAACGCTAAACTAGCACCAAAGTTCTCGGGGCCATATGAAGTCATAGATTTCCTGTCACCGGTCATTGTAAAATTGCGTAACCTAGACACTGATAATATGTTGACGGCCCATATCAGTCGTATTAAACCTTACTACAATTAATGGTTAGAAAGAAAAAGGTAATCTCATACTAATATAATTTTACTTTAATAGGTTTTAAAAGACGAATCAGCATGGCAAGAACTATTGGGCGCGAAAACATTGTCTTTGACAACTCTGGAAGTAACCTCAGAGGTATGAATATCCACCAGTCAAGGAAAGTTATGGCAGAACTAGATGAAACATTAAGACGGCGACTATGTGTACGTTTTGTAGAGTTGTTCGGCGAAGATACCGATACCGAAGAAATGGCGAAATGCCTGAACACAGCTGAACCAGAAAAGACAACAAGTCCCTTGCATTACACCGCAGTTGGCTGGGATACTGAAGATGTTCTGGAGTTAACAGCCTCTCCATTATGGTCGGGCGACGAACTAGTTGTGCCGCAACCCAAGCGAAGTTGGGAATGTCCTCCTACGCCACCCCTGGCAAAAATATTACTTAGTTCAACACCAGAGGTATGTGACCCACCAGTTAAGACAAGTAAAGAAAGCATGGTAGAAAGTCGAGTGGACGTAGACCCAGCGGCACGCCTGCAGCGACATGGATACAATTTGTCGAAGTGGTCGAAAGGTTAAAGGCATCGGTTTAAGGCCACTCTAGATGGTGAGGTATGGTTGGTAAGGATAATTAAAAGTGGTGCTATACGTATAGATCCGTTTTCTGAAAGGAAGGAGGGAGTGTAACAACCAAAATTGTATCTATTAAAAATTTGATTGCTCCAACGTCGTGGGTATAGTCACATATCACTCAACAGGCATTACTCACTTGAATTGATTAACTCAAAGATTCCTGTATTAAAAAAAAATAAAATTTGTTAAGTAGTGATAAAAACATTAACAAACTAACTCACCGCAATCCATTGCCGGCAGTAACATAAATTTGCACGGAACAAACTAATTTTAAAATAAATTTTCACTATCACTTGAATAAACACGTTGACCAGCACAACATTTTATTGGAAAAAACAAATAAGATCAAAACAAGATGTTAATAACGAGACCTGTCAAACTAAGAAAGCTTTTGCTCAAAGGTGTGGAACGAAAGCAAAGCTCAGTCAAAAACAATTCCTAACTTCCACATGAATTGGAGATAGAATTCGCCGTAAAGCGGAATTTTAACTGGTGCATTGCAGTGGGATCAGCTAACGAGCTTTGATCAATGGTCGTTGAACTTTAACGTAGCTACAGCTGATACCGTTGACCGTTGACGATATAAAATTGCGTGCACCAGGAAGAAGGCTTCTTGTTCGGTTTCTACGCAGTGACATAGCTATAGTTTAACACTATCGATTTCGGTAGCGGAGGTGCAAGTAACTGACTACTGGATATTGGATAAATAAAATTTTATAAAGAGAATTTAATATTATATTATAGAACGTAAAATATCACTAATGAATTGTTTGAAATTAAATTTTAAAAAGATATTTTAATATTAGATTAAATAACGTAAAATATCACTAATAAATTGGTTAAAATTAAATTTTGCAAAGAGATTCTATATTTTTTTTGGAAAAAAAGCAAAACTGTGTTGTGCAAACGAAATAAGTAAACGCAAACTGTTAAAAGAAAAAATTACTTAAATAAGGTAAAATATAATTAAAAATTAAATTTTATAAAAAGATTTTAATATTATATTAAATAACGTAAAATATCACTAATAAATTGTTTAAAATTAAATTTTATAAAGAGATACTATTTTTTTGGAAAAAAACTAAAACTGTGATGTGCAAACGAAATAAGTAAACGCAAACTGTTAGAAGAAAATTACTCAAATAAGTAAACTATAACCAATGAATTGTTTAAAAAAATTAAATTTTGTAAGAGATATTTTTTGAAAAAGAAACAAAACTTTGTGATATGTAAACGATTAAAGTAAATTAAGTTTCATAGAAAGTTCTAAAATTGTGAATATAGAAGGAAACGTAAACTGTTAAAAGAAAATTACTCAAATAAGTAAACTATAACCAATGAATTGTTTAAAAAATTAAATTTTGTAAAGAGATATTTTTTTTTGAAAAAGAAACAAAACTTTGTGATATGTAAACGATTAAAGTAAATTAAGCTTCATAGAAAGTTCTAAATTATTGAATATAGAAGGAAACATAAACTGTTAAGAGAAAATCACTTAAATACAAGAACTAAGACAAAGTAAATTGTAAAACAAAAGAATTTAAATTTTAATAATATAGCACGTAAAATATCATGAATTGTGTTTGAGTTGTTTAAAACTAAATTTTATAAAGCGATATATTTTTTTTTGGAAAAATAATTTTTTTTTAAATAGCTAATGTCAATACTGAAAGAAAAATAATAAATATATATTTACAAATTGTATAAAATTAAATACATTGAGTATAATTTTGTTGATTGGAAATATTTTGTATGTAAAGGCGTTTGGCTATTAACTCCCAAGAATACAGGTGAATGTTCATAAGTGACGAGTGGTTAAAGGTAAATCTGTAGGTAGCTATCGCAAATAGGGTTGAAGGATTGAATTAAAGGTTGAAAAGAAGAGCGAGATTCAGGGCTTCAACAGTTACTGAACCTAGGCTGCACGTGGTGTAACACACGTAGCTGGAACAGTCACGTGTGTCTATACCATAGTGTCGGAAGCGATAGGTTGCTTTAACAGTAACCTAACGTCTCTGACCCCTGGACGCTTTAACAGTGTACACGGAAGGGCGTGTTGTCTACGACCTGTAATACATCACACGTAGCTTTAACAGTCAGGTGTGCTTGTATTATATCGTGTTTGCTTTCAATTCAGTCCTTCAGAATTCAGAGTTGCAACAAAACAAATTTCTTGTGAGGACCTTGGACAAGGCTGAGCTATCCCAGCTCTAAACGAACCGCCAGAAAAGGTTCTTTACAAGTGGCGCCCGAGCAGGGACCCTGTTACCAACACTTCACGATTTAAATAACAACTGTTCTGACGTCAATAACAAGGTAACATATATACATAACTAGCATGGGAAGAACGTGGATCCGGTATTTACGAAAAGACGATTTGGTTGGATATCTCGAAGAGTTCGGCCTGGATACAACTGATACAGCCGAAGACTTGCGAAAGCGATTAACCAACTTCGTAGCACAGGGAGAACATGCACCTATAGTAGTTATTCGGTTAAGCGAATTTAAAGCAAACATTGCAAGAGCTCCAGTGAAGAACTAAACATGGATAAAAATACTGAAGAAACCAAGACAGCAGTTTTAGCATCACCAAGTCAAGATCCTGCATATACTTTACACGTGCCTGATAGTCAACAGCCTGCGGCAGTACACCAAACGTTCGATAGGAGAAGCGACAGAGAATACAGTGAAACATCAGAGCGACATATCATGGTCAATGAAGCATCGACAAGGCAATTACATTCACATCTACAGTATGACTTACACTCGTATCTTCCACAGAGGAACACACAGGCAAGCGTCACTGACCAGGTCAGAAAATGAGCGATCCGGTACGATGACAACGGCGACCCCTTGGTGTTCATAGAGTGAGTGGAGGAATTAGCGGACGTTTATGCAATACCAATGAACATGTTGCCCCGTACAATGCCGGAATTACTCAAAGGAAACGCACTGGTATGGTTTAGACACAACAAAAGAGATTGGATTCACTGGGAAGCATTTAAAATGGATTTCCTCAAGTTTTTCCTACCACATCTTTATTTCCAGCGGTTGGGGGATGAACTAAGAAATAGATTACAGAAACCAGGAGAGCCGTTTAAGAAGTATTTAGTTAAGGAGTTACAAAAATTAATGAGACATTTAAAACTAAGTGAAGACGAGAAACTCGAGCGATTCTACAGAAACAGTTTGGTTGAGTATAAAATGTATGTCAAACGTAGAGAGTTTAACACTTTGGGCGAGCTAATCTCGTTAACTAGCGATTTTGAATCCTTAAAAAACGAACAAAGAAATTCTAAACCGAAAGATACACCGATGCTGATGGAACGACGAGTCAAACCATTGACAATTGCTGCCATGGAGCCTATTAATCTAACAACGGCATGCTTTCGATGTGGTCAGTCTGGACAACTAGCGCGCATGTGTCGAAATCCTAGATTTTTATTCTGCTGGCAGTGTGGGAGACGTGAGGTTCGAACTATTGACTGCTGTCGCAAACAATCGGGAAACGCGCAAAGGTCGCGTCTTCCAGAAAGGCGAGACGTGGTCGTAAATCCAGCACCAGCACAACACTCTTTGTAATTGAACATAATCGACTCTTTGCACAAATAAGCATCCAAGGTCGAGCACTCACAGCCATGATTGACACAGGTGCAAGTAAAAGCTTTGTTCGTCCGAACGTAGTATCATGTCTTACAGGTAACATCACCGACGTAAACGTAGTAGTCCGGCTCGCTGATGGCTCACCACGGCATGTGAATAGCATCATTGATACGTGCTTGCAAATGGGAGGAGATGAATACCAGGTGAGTTTGTTAGTATTGGATGGAATGGTTCATGATATTGTTTTGGGGATGGACTTTTTGAATACAGCATCAAGTACGTTTTGTATAGGGGAAAATGTTGTCAAATTTGGTCAATTCTCAAAGACCAATTTGAGTCCAGTCTCGTTAAATTCCACTTTTGATGAGGAGCAATGTATAAAGAAGTTCTTAGAAACAGAGTTAGTTGAATTTGAAACGATGGAAGGACTTTCTAACATTACATCGCATTCAATCACAATGAAGGACGATCGCCCCATCAAACAGAGGTACTATCCGAGAAACCCGGCGATGCAAAAAGTGTTGGATAATGAAATAGACGAACTACTCAAACAAGGTTGTATTGAACGGTCACATAGCCCATATAGCTCTCCAGTCGTATTAGTAAAAAAAAAGGACGGAAGTTGGCGACTGTGCATTGATTACTGACAGGTCAATGCTCGTTTAATTCCGGATGCCTATCCTATCCCACGTATTCAGCATATATTGGACCAACTCCGCGATGCAAAGTATATTAGCAGTCTGGACTTAAAAAAGGAGTACTGGGTTCCTATGGCACAAGACAGCAAACAGTACACGGCGTTCACGGTTCCAGGACGAGGGTTGTTTCAATGGCGGGTGATGCCTTTTGGATTACATTTGGCCCCTGCAACATTTCAGAGAGCCCTTGATAGTGTCATTGGCCCCGACATGGAACCCCATGCGTTTGCTTATTTGGATGACATAATAGTGATTGGACACACATTGGAGGAGCACACGGCAAATTTGAAAGAAGTTTTTCGACGATTGAAGGCAGCGAAGTTGAAACTGAATGTTAAAAAATGTCAATTTTTCATAAAAGAAATCAAGTACTTAGGACACTTAGTAACACCTCAGGGCATTCACACCGATCCGGAAAAAATAACTGCAATCAAAGACCTTCCACCCCCGTGTAATCTTAAAGAGTTACGAAGGTGCATTGGTGTCGCTTCGTGGTATCGCCGGTTTGTACCGCAGTTCTCCAGTACTATTCAACCACTAACGTTGTTGCTGAAAAAGGGTAAGCGTTGGCATTGGACGGAAGTACAACAAGCGGCATTTGATAAACTAAAAGAGAAACTAACGAGTGCTCCCGTCTTAGCATGTCTGAATTTCAACGAACAGTTTATATTACAAACCGATGTCAGTGACTTTGGGCTAGGAGCGATATTAACGCAGACAATATCAGGAGAGGAAAAGGTTATCGCATATGCAAGTCGTACTCTAAATCCAGCAGAGAAGAACTATACAACCACTGAGAAAGAATGTCTGGCAATAGTCTGGGGCGTACGTAAGATGAAGCAGTATTTAGAGGGATACTACTTTGTAGTTATCACTGATCACTTGGCATTGAAATGGCTAAATAGCATCGATAATCCTTCTGGTAGAATTGCAAGATGAGCCTTAGAACTGCAGCAGTATCATTACGAAGTACAATACCGGAAGGGGAAATATAACGTAATTGCTGATGCACTGTCTCGACAACCGCAACCCACACTTGCTCAGGTAGACGCGAGTAATAAAAATGATCGATACTGTGGATGGCTGTTAAGTCTGAAGAAAGCGGTGCGAGAAAATCCTGCGAAATACCCTGATTACATCATTGAAGGTGAGCAGTTATATCGTCGGATCCCAAACAATTTTAGTAACGAAGGCCAACCGTGCTTGCGCCATCGAGTTCTGAAGGAATGCCATACTAATGTCACAGCGGGGCACCTAGGTAATCAGAAAACAATTGTTCGTGTTGCGGCAAACTATTATTGGCCTGGGATGTATCGCGATATAAGAGATTACGTAAAAAAATGCGATACCTGCCAAAAGTACAAAGTTTCACAACAAATGAGTGCTGGGAAGATGTGAACTGCTATTCCAGAAGAACCATGGGCGACAGTGTGTTCGGATTTCATCGGTCCTATGCCACGATCTGTTAAGGGCAATACGATGCCTCTTGTGTTTTTCGATAAATTTTCAAAGTGGGTAGAAATCATTCCAATGAGGAATGCTACAGCGTTAGGAGTAAGACGTGCTTTTCGTGAACATATCATGTCACGATTCGGAGTACCTAAAATTCTCGTCTCGTCAGGTATATAAGCCTCAACCGGTTATATACCTGCGTTTGTTACACAAGGACGAGAGCTGCGTTTGTCGAATACACTATATGACTCTGTTACGACTGGTACAGGCGGGTCAATGGAATCACCAGAGGAAAAGGCGCTTAAACTACTAGATGTATATGTCATAGTGAAAGGAAACATGGGAAAGGCGGCCCAAGATCAGGCGCGTTACTACAATTTACGTCGTCGGGATTGGCAACCAAAGTGTGGTTCTTTAGTATTAAATAAAACACAACCATTGTCCAATGCCCAAGAAGTCTTCAACGCTAAACTAGCACCAAAGTTCTCGGGGCCATATGAAGTCATAGATTTCCTGTCACCGGTCATTGTAAAATTGCGTAACCTAGACACTGATAATATGTTGACGGCCCATATCAGTCGTATTAAACCTTACTACAATTAATGGTTAGAAAGAAAAAGGTAATCTCATACTAATAAAATTTTACTTTAGTAGGTTTTAAAAGACGAATCAGCATGGCAAGAACTATTGGGCGCGAAAACATTGTCTTTGACAACTCCGGAAGTAACCTCAGAGGTATGAATATCCACCAGTCAAGGAAAGTTAGGGCAGAACTAGATGAAACATTAAGACGGCGACTATGTGTACGTTTTGTAGAGTTGTTCGGCGAAGATACCGATACCGAAGAAATGGCGAAATGCCTGAACACAGCTGAACCAGAAAAGACAACAAGTCCCTTGCATTACACCGCAGTTGGCTGGGATACTGAAGATGTTCTGGAGTTAACAGCCTCTCCATTATGGTCGGGCGACGAACTAGTTGTGCCGCAACCCAAGCGAAGTTGGGAATGTCCTCCTACGCCACCCCTGGCAAAAATATTACTTAGTTCAACACCAGAGGTATGTGACCCACCAGTTAAGACAAGTAAAGAAAGCATGGTAGAAAGTCGAGTGGACGTAGACCCAGCGGCACGCCTGCAGCGACATGGATACAATTTGTCGAAGTGGTCGAAAGGTTAAAGGCATCGGTTTAAGGCCACTCTAGATGGTGAGGTATGGTTGGTAAGGATAGTTAAAAGTGGTGCTATACGTATAGATCCGTTTTCTGAAAGGAAGGAGGGAGTGTAACAACCAAAATTGTATCTATTAAAAATTTGATTGCTCCAACGTCGTGGGTATAGTCACATATCACTCAACAGGCATTACTCACTTGAATTGATTAACTCAAAGATTCCTGTATTAAAAAAAAATAAAATTTGTTAAGTAGTGATAAAAACATTAACAAACTAACTCACCGCAATCCATTGCCGGCAGTAACATAAATTTGCACGGAACAAACTAATTTTAAAATAAATTTTCACTATCACTTGAATAAACACGTTGACCAGCACAACATTTTATTGGAAAAAACAAATAAGATCAAAACAAGATGTTAATAACGAGACCTGTCAAACTAAGAAAGCTTTTGCTCAAAGGTGTGGAACGAAAGCAAAGCTCAGTCAAAAACAATTCCTAACTTCCACATGAATTGGAGATAGAATTCGCCGTAAAGCGGAATTTTAACTGGTGCATTGCAGTGGGATCAGCTAACGAGCTTTGATCAATGGTCGTTGAACTTTAACGTAGCTACAGCTGATACCGTTGACCGTTGACGATATAAAATTGCGTGCACCAGGAAGAAGGCTTCTTGTTCGGTTTCTACGCAGTGACATAGCTATAGTTTAACACTATCGATTTCGGTAGCGGAGGTGCAAGTAACTGACTACTGGATATTGGATAAATAAAATTTTATAAAGAGAATTTAATATTATATTATAGAACGTAAAATATCACTAATGAATTGTTTGAAATTAAATTTTAAAAAGATATTTTAATATTAGATTAAATAACGTAAAATATCACTAATAAATTGGTTAAAATTAAATTTTGCAAAGAGATTCTATATTTTTTTTGGAAAAAAACTAAAACTGTGATGTGCAAACGAAATAAGTAAACGCAAACTGTTAGAAGAAAATTACTCAAATAAGTAAACTATAACCAATGAATTGTTTAAAAAAATTAAATTTTGTTAAGAGATATTTTTTGAAAAAGAAACAAAACTTTGTGATATGTAAACGATTAAAGTAAATTAAGCTTCATAGAAAGTTCTAAATTATTGAATATAGAAGGAAACATAAACTGTTAAAAGAAAATCACTTAAATACAAGAACTAAGACAAAGTAAATTGTAAAACAAAAGAATTTAAATTTTAATAATATAGCACGTAAAATATCATGAATTGTGCTTGAGTTGTTTAAAACTAAATTTTATAAAGCGATATATTTTTTTTTTGGAAAAATAATTTTTTTTTTAAATAGCTAATGTCAATACTGAAAGAAAAATAATAAATATATATTTACAAATTGTATAAAATTAAATACATTGAGTATAATTTTGTTGATTGGAAATATTTTGTATGTAAAGGCGTTTGGCTATTAACTCCCAAGAATACAGGTGAATGTTCATAAGTGACGAGTGGTTAAAGGTAAATCTGTAGGTAGCTATCGCAAATAGGGTTGAAGGATTGAATTAAAGGTTGAAAAGAAGAGCGAGATTCAGGGCTTCAAAAGTTACTGAACCTAGGCTGCACGTGGTGTAACACACGTAGCTGGAATAGTCACGTGTGTCTATACCATAGTGTCGGAAGCGATAGGTTGCTTTAACAGTAACCTAACGTCTCTGACCCCTGGACGCTTTAACAGTGTACACGGAAGGGCGTGTTGTCTACGACCTGTAATACATCACACGTAGCTTTAACAGTCAGGTGTGCTTGTATTCAGGGTTCAGAAAAACACTGTGCTGTGCACAAAAATGCAAAACACCACGCACAAATGTTGTGCGATTCTAAATAAAATTTCACACCACAAATGTGGTGTGCGAAAATTTTTGTGCACATCTTAAGTGCCACATCTTGTGTGCACAAACAAAACGCACATTTCACACGAATGTGGTGGAGTGAAATAAAACTCGCACACGCATTCGGTGTTTGTGCCGAAGTTATTTCGCACAGCACATTGTGTGTGCGGCAGCCAGCTTGCTCTCGCACACAACGTGTGCAGAAAAGAATACGAGGAGCACATTTTGTGTGCAGACTCGAAAATAAAAATGCACCCAAATGTGCGGAGACGAAATGTCTACTGCACATTTGTGTGAAATTATGATTTAAAAGCGCACAATATTATGACAAATATCGCAGCAAAATAGTACGTAAAACTGATTTGTTTTAATTTTGGTCTTAATACGAAATATTTTATTGAAGAAATGATTTTGTATTTATATTTTAATTTTGAATTTATTATTAGATTTACATTTATTGCTTATATTACTTATTATTTTAAGGTTTACTAATTTAAAACATGGGAATAAAGTTAATTTCACAATGTACTTGAAAACTTTGTTATATTAAATAGGTACATGAATTTAATAGAGAAAGAGTATTTGTTTCAAAATGTTATAAGTAAAGACGATCGGTTCTACGGACGATTTGGTTGGATATCTCGAAGAGTTCGGCCTGGATACAACTGATACAGCCGAAGACTTGCGAAAGCGATTAACCAACTTCGTAGCACAGGGAGAACATGCACCTATAGTAGTTATTCGGTTAAGCGAATTTAAAGCAAACATTGCAAGAGCTCCAGTGAAGAACTAAACATGGATAAAAATACTGAAGAAACCAAGACAGCAGTTTTAGCATCACCAAGTCAAGATCCTGCATATACTTTACACGTGCCTGATAGTCAACAGCCTGCGGCAGTACACCAAACGTTCGATAGGAGAAGCGACAGAGAATACAGTGAAACATCAGAGCGACATCAGAGCAATTACATTCACATCTACAGTATGACTTACACTCGTATCTTCCACAGAGGAACACACAGGCAAGCGTCACTGACCAGGTCAGAAAATGAGCGATCCGGTACGATGACAACGGCGACCCCTTGGTGTTCATAGAGTGAGTGGAGGAATTAGCGGACGTTTATGCAATACCAATGAACATGTTGCCCCGTACAATGCCGGAATTACTCAAAGGAAACGCACTGGTATGGTTTAGACACAACAAAAGAGATTGGATTCACTGGGAAGCATTTAAAATGGATTTCCTCAAGTTTTTCCTACCACATCTTTATTTCTAGCGGTTGGGGGATGAACTAAGAAATAGATTACAGAAACCAGGAGAGCCGTTTAAGAAGTATGTGTTGGAGTTACAAAAATTAATGAGACATTTAAAACTAAGTGAAGACGAGAAACTCGAGCGATTCTACAGAAACAGTTTGGTTGAGTATAAAATGTATGTCAAACGTAGAGAGTTTAACACTTTGGGCGAGCTAATCTCGTTAACTAGCGATTTTGAATCCTTAAAAAACGAACAAAGAAATTCTAAACCGAAAGATACACCGATGCTGATGGAACGACGAGTCAAACCATTGACAATTGCTGCCATGGAGCCTATTAATCTAACAACGGCATGCTTTCGATGTGGTCAGTCTGGACAACTAGCGCGCATGTGTCGAAATCCTAGATTTTTATTCTGCTGGCAGTGTGGGAGACGTGAGGTTCGAACTATTGACTGCTGTCGCAAACAATCGGGAAACGCGCAAAGGTAGCGTCTTCCAGAAAGGCGAGACGTGGTCGTAAATCCAGCACCAGCACAACACTCTTTGTAATTGAACATAATCGACTCTTTGCACAAATAAGCATCCAAGGTCGAGCACTCACAGCCATGATTGACACAGGTGCAAGTAAAAGCTTTGTTCGTCCGAACGTAGTATCATGTCTTACAGGTAACATCACCGACGTAAACGTAGTAGTCCGGCTCGCTGATGGCTCACCACGGCATGTGAATAGCATCATTGATACGTGCTTGCAAATGGGAGGAGATGAATACCAGGTGAGTTTGTTAGTATTGGATGGAATGGTTCATGGTATTGTTTTGGGGATGGACTTTTTGAATACAGCATCAAGTACGTTTTGTATAGGGGAAAATGTTGTCAAATTTGGTCAATTCTCAAAGACCAATTTGAGTCCAGTCTCGTTAAATTCCACTTTTGATGAGGAGCAATGTATAAAGAAGTTCTTAGAAACAGAGTTAGTTGAATTTGAAACGATGGAAGGACTTTCTAACATTACATCGCATTCAATCACAATGAAGGACGATCGACCCATCAAACAGAGGTACTATCCGAGAAACCCGGCGATGCAAAAAGTGTTGGATAATGAAATAGACGAACTACTCAAACAAGGTTGTATTGAACGGTCACATAGCCCATATAGCTCTCCAGTCGTATTAGTAAAAAAAAAGGACGGAAGTTGGCGACTGTGCATTGATTACTGACAGGTCAATGCTCGTTTAATTCCGGATGCCTATCCTATCCCACGTATTCAGCATATATTGGACCAACTCCGCGATGCAAAGTATATTAGCAGTCTGGACTTAAAAAAGGAGTACTGGGTTCCTATGGCACAAGACAGCAAACAGTACACGGCGTTCACGGTTCCAGGACGAGGGTTGTTTCAATGGCGGGTGATGCCTTTTGGATTACATTTGGCCCCTGCAACATTTCAGAGAGCCCTTGATAGTGTCATTGGCCCCGACATGGAACCCCATGCGTTTGCTTATTTGGATGACATAATAGTGATTGGACACACATTGGAGGAGCACACGGCAAATTTGAAAGAAGTTTTTCGACGATTGAAGGCAGCGAAGTTGAAACTGAATGTTAAAAAATGTCAATTTTTCATAAAAGAAATCAAGTACTTAGGACACTTAGTAACACCTCAGGGCATTCACACCGATCCGGAAAAAATAACTGCAATCAAAGACCTTCCACCCCCGTGTAATCTTAAAGAGTTACGAAGGTGCATTGGTGTCGCTTCGTGGTATCGCCGGTTTGTACCGCAGTTCTCCAGTACTATTCAACCACTAACGTTGTTGCTGAAAAAGGGTAAGCGTTGGCATTGGACGGAAGTACAACAAGCGGCATTTGATAAACTAAAAGAGAAACTAACGAGTGCTCCCGTCTTAGCATGTCTGAATTTCAACGAACAGTTTATATTACAAACCGATGTCAGTGACTTTGGGCTAGGAGCGATATTAACGCAGACAATATCAGGAGAGGAAATGGTTATCGCATATGCAAGTCGTACTCTAAATCCAGCAGAGAAGAACTATACAACCACTGAGAAAGAATGTCTGGCAATAGTCTGGGGCGTACGTAAGATGAAGCGGTATTTAGAGGGATACTACTTTGTAGTTATCACTGATCACTTGGCATTGAAATGGCTAAATAGCATCGATAATCCTTCTGGTAGAATTGCAAGATGAGCCTTAGAACTGCAGCAGTATCATTACGAAGTACAATACCGGAAGGGGAAATATAACGTAATTGCTGATGCACTGTCTCGACAACCGCAACCCACACTTGCTCAGGTAGACGCGAGTAATAAAAATGATCGATACTGTGGATGGCTGTTAAGTCTGAAGAAAGCGGTGCGAGAAAATCCTGCGAAATACCCTGATTACATCATTGAAGGTGAGCAGTTATATCGTCGGATCCCAAACAATTTTAGTAACGAAGGCCAACCGTGCTTGCGCCATC
>NW_024031804.1:0-14029 GCF_002237135.1 Teleopsis dalmanni | reverse complement strand
GAGATGCTGTCTAAGGGGCCCTTAAGTTATCTTAGAAATAGTTTTCTGAGAATATCAATTAGTTTAGAAATAAATTTTATTATAAATTATTTTAGAAAAAATTGTGTGTTTGTGTTCAACAAAACTAAGAGCAATAACAAACGGTTACATACAACTTGAGTCAACTATTTAAGTACTTATCGAGATCCAGCGATCGCGACCAACCAATTAACATATATATTTATAGTATTGTAACTAAGTGTATTTTACACAATGTAAATTATATTACACAAAATATTTAGTTCATAAGCTTTTGTTAGTTTAAAATTAATTTATTCTGTAAAACAACTCAAATCCGTTCATTTCATTTTTACATTTGTGTAGATATACAAACGAAAATAGAAAATAATAGGGTTATTTACGAGTTCGAATAACGCGCTCGGTAACCTAGTGACGTATTAAAAGAGCAACGCAGCAACAACAAAATACATATCTAGTGATGTGTTGCAATGTTACTACGTTAGTCAAGCATTTGGTTTGACTAACATTTGCGTTGCACTTTTACTCTTTTTTCAATGTTTCCATATTTCTTATACATAAGAAAAAATTTTACTCCGAAAATGTATTTATACTAAGCATTTCGTATGGGCAGCATTTAAAATTTGTTTTGTTTTTGTTTTTGATTAATATTAAATATTGTGTTAAGTGAAGAGCAGGACATTTGGCAAAAGTAAGTTATTAATTATATATAACTTTTAAATTAAAAGGATTTAATTTAGTGAGTAATGTACAAACAAAAACACGGAAAAGAAAAAATCCAGTACGAAAATGGACAAATGAGGAAAATTTAAAAATATTAGAATATATTTATGCAAACGGACATTCTGAGGTTGTATTTATTTTCTTTTTTTTTATATAAATTTATTTTATTTGATTAAATAAATTTTTATAAGAGTAACTAGCTAACAATATAATAAGCTAACAAACAATTTTAATCAACAATTATAAAGAATTTAATCAGAAATCACGCAAGTTCATTTATCACGCATTTCGGACAGGTTGCGACCAAAGATCACAAGGTTTTAGACGCTTAAAGCGACGTGTTGGCTCTATTGACGCCAGTTCGTTAGCTTCATCATTCGGATGAGAGTACAGTCGCTGCAGGTGCATTCTTGCATTTCGCTGTATTTCTTCCACCACCGTATTTATCCCTAGATCACGATGCAGATCAGAGTTCCTTACGTACCATGGTGCATTTGCCACACCCCTTAATATAACGTTTTGGAATTTTTGTATGGTTTCAACATGTGTGCTGCTAGCGCATCCCCAGAGCTGAATACCATATGTCCAAATTGGTTTCAATATTTGTTTGTAAATTAAAAGCTTGTTATGAAGTGACAGTTTCGACTTCTTTCCAATAAGCCATTTGATTGATCTGTATTTTATATTCAGCTCATCTCTCTTTTTTTTACATGTTCATTCCATCTCAGCTTTGCATCCAATGTCATACCGAGGTACTTAGCCGTATTAGAATGTGGAATTTGTATTCCATCAATGTAGAGGGGCATAAATCTGATATTTCGGTTTGTAAAGTTGACGTGAACTGATTTATAGTGGTTAAGTTTTATTTTCCACTTTTCAGCCCAAGCGATAATGTCATTGACAGAAGACTGCAGACGCCTGGCTGCTGTTAGTTCATCATCTCCAATCGCTAGAACAGCTGTATCGTCAGCGAACGTCGCTGTAAACGTCGCTGAGCTCATTGGCAAATCATTTGTGTATATTAAATATAACAAAGGACCAAGTACACTGCCTTGGGGTACCCCAGCGTTGATTTTTTGGAGTTCACTGTAATCGTTTCCATGCTTAACACAGAAGTAACGATTGGTCAAATAAGAAGAAACCATATCGAAATACTCCAACGGAAAAATGTCTCTTATTTTTGTTAGTAGACCTGTATGCCAAACTTTGTCGAAAGCCTGGGATACGTCTAATTTTGAGGTTGGATGACAATTTGTTTTTATTATTTTCACAAAACTTGATTCGTTTTAATTATAGAAACCAACAGCCCAAATATATTATAAATTATACTATTAGAAGTGACAAAAATTGATACAACGTGGGACTTAGTAAGATTTAAGATGAGATATTTTAAGCAAAGTTTTGTTAAGGCAAACAATTGGCGCAAGTCTACTGGCGCCGGCTTGCTAGATGACGAAGAAGTCACATCTATAAAAGGTAATTAAAATCAATTTTGTGTTAGTATAAATGTTATATAAATGTTTCCTTTTTGTTTGTAGATAAGGTAAAATTGATGTGTCCATATTATGACCAATTGTCGGAAATATTTGGTGAGAAAGCTTGGAGCAGCGAAATTGTTTTACAATCTTCTGCTATGGTATGCGACAAGGAGATGTCAGTGCAAGAACTGAATAGTACCAGCGAACGAGCAGGCGTTAAAATAGCGAACAGCGAAGAAGCAACACCATTTAGCACGATATTTGATGCAGATATACTGACAGAAAATACTGTGTAACAGATCACTACTAACAGAAGCGAGGTTAACACACAAAAAAAAACTACACCAGGGAGGATTCGTTTCGAAAACAATTTAAGACGTAATAAACAAACATCCGCCATTCAGGAACTAAACGATATTGAACGCAAACGAGAGGAGTTCCAAAATCGGAAGCTTCAACTTGAAGCAGAAAAATTCGAGTTTCACAAAGAATTCGAACTAAAAAAATTGCGCATGAAGGAGGATAAGATGAACATGAGATTCAGGCTAAAAGAGGAGAAGTTAAAGCAAAAAGAGAAATTGGCGATATATGAACTGGATTTAAAATATGGCAAAGCGAACGATAGCTAATTTTTCAATTTTATTTTGTCCTAACTAATTAATGATTCTCAATTTAGTTTTAAGTTTTAACAAATATTAAAATTTAATTTTATTATTTTTAATCTATTAATGATAAGTTCGATACACTTAGTGTATTAGGTTTAGTATATATAGTATAAAAGTTGAGTATATATATAAATATATTTCAATATATTTAAATTTTACTGTATATTTATTTTTTAACATTTTTTCATATTACTCTTACTTTTACTTGTATTTTTTCATTTTAAAAATTATATTTATATTTTCACTATTTTAAGTTTCTTATAAATATGAATAAAACATTTGCAAATTAATTAAACATAAGATTGTAAATTGACTTTCTTTTACTTTCATATGCACTAGATTCATTGTTATAGAGTAACATATCAGGAAGATCTTCCTCTGCAGAAATATGTATTTCTTCACGGCTTTGACTTTCAAATTCAGTAAGCAATATGTTGTGAAGAATACAGCACACAAGTATCCTTTCACAACAAAATTTATGACTTTTGTTATTTTTAATTCGAACTCTTAGTTCTTTCAAGCTACAAAAATTTTCCTTCAATAACCCAAAACAATGTTCCACCCGAACTCGATATTTACTATGGCGTTTATTGAACTGAATTCGTTCTTCACTGGTAAGTTGCTGTGAGTTTCTTCTATATGGTGGTATAATGATATCAGACAACGGATATGCGGAGTCACCAGCAATCCATGATTGATTAGAAAAAAATCGATCTTTTTCTTTTAAAAGTATTGAGTTCGAAAAAACTTTAGCATCGTGAGTCGAGCCCGCATAACCAACAACAACATCTCTTATTCTTAATTTGTAATCACAAACAGCTTGAAGTTTAATGGAATAAATGTGATTTCTTCAAAAATATTTTTCATGATTAATTTGTGGTGCATCTGCAATTTTTATTTCGGTGCCATCGATATAGCCAATGCAAAACGGTAATTCATTGTACGTGTCACTTATTATTTGTTCCTGCTCTGATGAGCTTGGCCATACGATGTTCTTCGGCAATAGTGTTATAAAAACACTAAAAATTCTTTGTGTAATTTTCATCAAAGTTGCACCATCGCCAATTCCAAAAGTAGCTGCTACTTTCCTAATTGACGCACTCTCTCCTGAAGAGCCCAAACGATACAGAACTAACTAAATGTAGTCCAATCGGAAACTGTTTGCTGCCGTTTGCTTTTTTAAATATTTCAGCTTCAGAAATCAAGGCAACTAAATAAGCAAATTGGTTTTTGTTTACACGCATCATTTGCAAAAACCGACCGTCATCTAACTTGGTTAAAATTTTTTTTTTACTTTTGATTCAAATTAATATATAAATTATACTTACAAAATAAAAAAAATTTTCACTTTTTATTTTTAAACCTGCGCAACAAGTATCCGGATTTTGTTGTTTGTTAACTACTTCTTAAGTAATAGACCTTTTTCAAAAAAAAATTTTTTTTTGTTATGTGGGTACACCCTTTCTTGACATATGGTACAAATTTGAGCACCATCTGTCAATTAGTTTTTTTAGAGCAGCTGTTAATGTGAAACTACCTCAAGTGCATTTAGCGATTTTTACTATGGAAAATTCTTGTTGTACGCGATTTTTTGACCAAACACGGCACCACTGTCATCGCTCAGGCACCATATTCACCAGATCTAGATCCGTTTCCTGTTCCCGTAACTCGAATTGCTTCTTCGTGGTAAGCGTTTTGAGTCGATTGAATCGGTAAAAGAGAATTCGCTGAAGGAACTAAAAGCCATACCTTCACGGGCCTACGAAAAGTGTATGGAAAATTGGGTAAAGCGTTGGCATATGTGTATCGCTTTAGAAGGAGCATATTTTGAAGGCGATAAAATAAATTTGGAATAAAATTTAAATTTGTGTGTTTTATTTACAAAATCCGAGTACTTTTTGAGCAGAAGGTAAAATATTGACATTTTAAATTAGTTCCACATCATTTCTGTTTTTAAATTATGATTTTTAACATAATTAAACCGTTCAATAAACTTTTTTCTTATATACCATAGATGAATTAAAAAGTTGATTAGATTCATAGTAGTCAAACTATCTAAAAAACTGCAGCAGATAATCACACCTACCTTTTTCGGTGGAAGATAGCAAATATATTATCTTTGATGGCCATCAAAGATTAGCTTATATGGCGTTGTTGTGAGTTAAATATTTATTTTATTTAATTTCACGGGTTTTTGGCAGTTTTTCTGTATGGTAGTGTGTACGATCTTAGGTGATCGTACATTTTCCTAAAAATAGGCAAGGTTATTTGCATCTGGGCAGTTGTTGACTAGAACCAAAGCAGCAGACCGTCAGTTCGACGATAAGAAATGCTGAGTTTTGGTATTTGGTTAATAATTGGTGTCACGATGTAAGTGACATTGAAATTGTAAATACGGAAGAATTGCAAAAATATGTAGAGCATTCTTATTAATAATAAAAACTTTGCAAATTTAGCAAAGTAAATTATGAAACTATGAATAAACCCAATTAGGTAACTAGGGTAATTTGAAGGTCATATATTGGATTTTTGCATCAAGTTTGGGTATATAAGATAGATTTAAAACCACAAAGTAGATAGTTGTAATTGTAGTTATAGTTAGAGTGGTAGTTAAGTTGCAGTTGGAGTTGTAGCTGAAGTTAAAGTTAGAGTCTAAGTTAGAGTCTAAGTTAGAGTCTAAGTTGGAGTAAAAATTAAGAGTCAAAGAGGAGTCAAAGACGGGAGTTGAAAGTTGTGTAGAAATAGAAAATTATAAAAAACAGTGGTTAAACGAAGTAGTGGTTAAAATTTATATAATGTACACTTAGCCAAATATAAAAAATGATCAAGCGTAGTAGCGCTGACAACAAATGTTAAAACAAATAAGTCGTGTGTGACTGAATTTAAAAGAATCCAAAGAATATAAATTATAACATAAATAAAATTAATAAAATTAAATTGTGAAATTAAACTCAAGTGTTTTCATAATAGCTAAGGACCTTTTTAAAAATTAGCTATAAACAAGTGCAACTGAAACATTTCGTCCAAAACTTGAAATAAAGAATTCAACATTTTGGCACACTCGGGGTTTTCCACAAAAATACACAACATAATTGGCGCAGCCGGTATACACACGTTTTTATAAACATACAATATAAAACGTGCAACGTGAGACGACAACGTCACCTACCTACGTGGGAGTTTACAGCATTACAACTATACAACACAACATAATTAATTAATTAATTGAACACAACATAATTGGCAACAAGAAGAAAAATGGGAGAAAAAATTGTAAGTCACTAATAAGAAATATTTATAGTTAAGTTTTTAAAATAGAAAGACATTTCATTTTTTAAGAAAGACAAATCAAATCAAAATAATATTGTAATGATATAATATATATTTTTATTTTTTTTAAAAATCAAATTTTATATGTAAATTTTCTGAATGTAAGTTTTATGTATGTAAATTTATTACTATATGTAAGTTTTTTTGAGTTCTGTTGTTCTACGTTGTTATGTGAAATTTCTTAATTTTCAAGTTTGTTCAAATATGGGGAAAAGTTGTTTTGTTTGCGATAAGCAATTCGAGGAAAAAGATTTAGAAAACCATCTAGATTCGCATAAATGGTTGTTTGAGAAAGCACATCGTATTATTAGTAAAATAGACAATACAAAAGATAAGGGAATATCTTACGAAAACATAAGCATAAAACCCAATAAAAACTGCATAAAACGACCAGTACCAAAAACAGATAAAGAGTGGGCCCGACAATATAGGCAAGAATTTAGAGAATTGTGGAATTAAACATTGTTTTTTTTTTCTAAGTAATAAGTGTAATACAGAGATATGGTTTGGTATTTTCTCTTTTGATTAATTAATTATTGTTATTGGTTGAGTGGGGTCACGTAATTATTTTGTTTTTATTTCTCATAAATGGAAAAGGAAATCGAAAATTTACAACAGGAGCTTAGAGTATTTAAAAGATATTTAGAATCGGCAAGAGTACACGCTTGGGAAAAATTAATTGAACTTAATCCAGATAAGGAATTTGTTCAATTAACAAAAGATCATATTAGACATAACAGGTTAACGAGGGTTGAAGAACTTGAATACATAAAGGAAAATATAGAGAGTGTGGAAGGTCTAAAGAATTGGCGAACGTTATTGAAGATTTGTCAGATGCTAAAAAGGGTTTGGAACATAAGTGTAAGCAACTAAGTTCACGCACGGAAGAACTAACATCTTTATTGCAAGACGCGGAAAATCAGACAGCAATTTTGGAGAACGTTTTAAAAAACCAGGGAAAAACGGAACAGGACATCAGTATAATCTTGGACTCAGAAGGTACAGATCACATTAGGGAAAACGAGATTAAAAAGCTAACAGCACAAATTGATGATTTAAAGAAAGAACTAGCGAAGTGCGGACAAACAAAACAGTTACTGAGAACAATGGTGGAAACAAACAATAACGAAAAAAAAGTTATGGCATCGATTACGGCAATCATGGAAATAGTAACCAAGGTGGTACCGTATTTCGCGGGCACAGAAGGACCCGATCTACGGAGTGAAGTACACAAGTTTATTGCGGGTTGTGAACTGGTACAACAAGCACTACCGCAAGAGGGAGCACAGTATGTCGTAAGTTGCATAAAACAAAGATTAGTGAGTGTAGCTTACGAGAATATCGCGGGTAGACCATTCAACACAGTAAATGAATTGTGTGAGGCGATTAAACGTACATACCTCAGGAAAAGTACATTGGAACACATAAGGAATGATTTAACTTGTACCAAACAAAGACAGAATGAGTCGGCGAGTTCATTTGGAGGTAAACTGGAGGCGTTACTACATGAAGCCGAACAACTAATAAGAAATCAAGGAGGTGAGAGTGAAATTCTGTCACAGTTAGGAGAATACAGGCGACTAACAGTACGTTGTTTTATTAAGGGTTTAAAAGACAATAGTTTAAAGCATAGGTTTATTGGGTTAGAGAATGATCCTATCCAGAAACTAATTTTTATTGCAGAATCAGCCGAAGAATTATTGGGTGAATCACGTTCAAATATAAACATGTCCACCACAGAGAATCGAACAGAAATGAAATGTACGTTTTGTAAACAAGACGGACATGGATGGGCATTCTGCCCAGAAAGACAAAATACGCCATACTGTACAAATTGTGGAGTATATGGGCATGAAAATGGACCCAAATGTAGAGAACATCCTATGGAGACAGTAAAACAAGAAAAATCGGCCTGCAATTTCTGCAAGAAGACGGGACACGATATAAAGGATTGTTTCAGTAGACTAAACAAATTGTATTGTACTTTTTGTGGAGTGAGAGGACATGAACAGAATAAATTTTGTAAATTGGGACATACAGGACGTGGGAACCAAAATAACTACAGTAACGTGAGACAAGAAAGGGACTGGCAAAATCATTCAGTACCTTTAAAGCACAGTAATCCAAACTTTAACAGACCAAGTGGAAGACCTTTGAGTGCAAATCTTAGATGTTTTAGGTGCGGCAAAGAAGGACATTTTGCAAAAACTTGCAGAATAACAGTACCAAATCCGTCGGGAAACTTCAACCGGCTCAGTCTAAGACATTAGACTGGACTGCCGTAAATTCAAAAAGTAAATGTCAATTTAATTTAGGACCTGCACGAATAACTAAAAGTAACAGCAACAACAATGTTCAGAACCGATCGAATACAAATAATAAGATGAAGAATTTAGGAGCCAAAGCGGTTAATTCAAGGAATCATGGTATAATCACGATAAAACATAAGGAAGTGCAAGAAAAGTTGACCAACCAAATAGCGTTTAAAAATTCAGAGGAAAAAATTAGTTATTCGAAAAAGCCGAAATTGAATAATATAGTGTTGAGGGTGAACAAATATATGTTCAGTATTTGGACATGTATAGTTACATTACTAATTTCATATTGTTCAATACTATCGGATTACTGGAAAGAAAAATCAGAGTGGGTGTTTGAACAAATAGGAGTTATACGGGCAAAAGGAGCGAGTTACAATGCCAAAGGTAGCATTAGTCAATCGTTTGATGATGCCTATGTAAAAGTACCTTGCGAACGTGCAGTGGGGAATAAACTTCGACTTTTAGTTGACTCGGGAGCAGACACCAGCCTTATAAAAACAGAGGCGTTAATCAATTTAAAAGATATAAACACCAAAGACACAAAGGGTCTTACAGGAGCTTTTGGAGGCAATATAAGTACATTGGGTACGGTCAATATTGAACACCGAAAATTTCCAGCTCTACAATTCAAAATGCATGTAGTGCCAGTAGGTAGCCAGTTACCAGCAGACGGACTTCTAGGTAGAGATGAACTGTGGAACCGGTCTACTACAGACACAATTAAAAAGGTTTTAAAATTTTTTAAGAATAAAGAGGAATTAGCTACTTTACCACTGGTAAGCATTGTAGATCATGGTCGGATTTGTATAGCAGAAAGCATGACAATCCCAGGTAGATCAACAATGATTATTCCAGTAAAAGTAGTACCTAAAGAAGGAACACTCGTAATACATAAAAAGGAAATAGTTAGAAATGTCTATTCAGGTGAATGTTTAACAGAAGTAAAAAACGGAATAGGTTTTGTAAGAATTTTGAATGCAAACAACTATGCAGTTGAAATGAATAGTGAAATTGAATTAAAGGGCAGTGTTATGAATGAGTACTATGAGTACAATGTCCCTAATGTTAATTTGAACAAAGAAGTAAACTTACAGGAAAGGTACGGAAAATTACTGAAATTAATAAGATTGGATGAGCGTTTAAACAATGAAGAAAGACGGTTAATTACGCAGACAATTAAGGAATATAACGATGTATTTCACTTATCAGGAGATAAACTGTCCTATACATCAGTGTTGGCACACGAAATTCCAACAAGTCATGATCAAATACCGGTAAATCAACGACAATATAGATTACCAGAAGCACATAAGGAAGAAATTAATAAGCAAGTTAGTGAAATGCTAGATGAAGGGATAATAACAAGGAGTAAATCACCATGGAACTCTCCTATCATCCTTGTACCAAAAAGGTCAGGTATAGATGGGGAAAAGAAATGGCGTCTCGTGGTTGATTTTAGAAAATTAAATGAAAAAACAATTAAACAGGTGTTTCCAATTCCTAGAATTGATGAAATTTTAGACCAACTAGGATGCAGTAGATATTTCTCAACGCTGGATTTGGCTAGTGGCTATCACCAGGTGATGGTAGACAGTAAATACAGGGAGAAAACGGCATTTAGCACAGGTCTAGGACATTTTGAATTTCTTAGAATGCCATTTGGTTTAACAGGAGCACCCGCAACTTTTCAACGAATTATGAATAGTATTTTAACAGGATTACAAGGGATAGATTGCTTCGTCTATCTCGACGATATTGTTATCTACGGAAGGAATTTAAATGAACACGACCAAAGGTTAAGGAGAGTATTACAAGCACTAAAAGAAAATAATTTAAAATTACAAACGGAGAAATGTCAGTTTTTAAGACGAGAAGTCGTTTACCTTGGGCATAAATGTTTGGACAAAGGAGTAATTCCAGATCCAGACAAAACCAAGTGTGTTAAGTCTATCCCAGCACCTCGAAATGTTAAGGAACTGCAATCATTTTTGGGACTTGTGAATTATTATAGGAAATTTATCCCACAAGCAGCGAGTGTGTGTTTACCACTTAATAAATTGCTAAGGAAAGGAGAAAAGTTCGAATGGAACGACAGTTGCCAAGAAGCAATGATTAGACTGAAGGCTGCAATAACGAAGCCTCCTATACTTCAATATCCAGATTTCTCAAAACCTTTTGTTTTAACAACTGACGCTAGTAATGAAGCGTTAGGTGCAGTATTGTCTCAGGGAGAAGTAGGTTCTGATTTACCACTTTATTTCGCAAGCCGTGCTCTGAGTAATACTGAGAAAAGATATTCAACTATAGAAAAGGAATTTCTTGCGATAGTTTGGGCAACTAGGAATTTTAGGTCTTACTTATTGGGAAGACATTTTAAAATATTTACTGACCATAAGCCATTAAGAGGTATAGCAAATCTTAAAGACCAAGACACACGTTTGGGAAGATTCCGATTGAAATTGTTGGAATACGATTTTGAAATTTTATACAAACCAGGAAAAACCAATAAAAACGCGGATGCTCTGAGTCGACTACCAATAGCAGTAGTTACGAGAGGAAATAAAAAAGCAACAAATCTGAAGGAAAACAAAAATAAAATGGAACAAAATGAAATAGAAGAAGTGGAAGATACGAAGGACCAAACGAAAGAAGATTACGCGGTATTTCTAACTAATAAAAAGGATATCCAAGAAGTTTTAAAGAAATTCCACGACTCACCTATCGGAGGACATCAAGGAGCTGTTAAAACATATTTCCGAATACGAAAACAGTTTAAATGGGCAGGCATGCAAAGACAGATAAAAGACTACGTCGGAACATGTCAACAATGCCAGAAAAACAAGAGTTCTAGGGTAGAGAAAATGCCAATGGTTTTGACGGATACCCCTCAAAGACCATTCGACAAAGTATTTATGGATATTGTAGGCCCACTACCTACTACAGAGAATGGGAATAAACTAATTTTAACATTTCAGGATGATTTTTCTAAGTATTTGGTATGTACAGCATTACAGGATGGGGAAGCTACGACAGTAGCAAGGAAATTCTTTAACGAAATAGTTTCAAAATTTAATATACCAAAAGTTCTCGTGACAGACAATGGGACTAATTTCACTTCGAAATTATTCAAAGAAATCTGCAAAATTCTTGGTGTTAAAAAAATACAAACTACTCCATATCATCCACAGGCAAATGGCTCTTTGGAAAGAAGTCATCGTCCTTTAGCGGAATTTTTAAGAAGTTTCGTTAAATTGGATGGATCCAACTGGGATGAGTGGTTGCATCATGCGATGCATGTCCATAATAACACGGTGCATTCTGCAACAAAGCAGACACCATCAAAAACACTATTTGGGTTCGATTTCGAGATTCCCATAACATTAAAAAGAAAACCAACACCATTATACAACCACGACGATTTTTCAAAAATTCTGAAATATCAAATTCAACGCTCATACGACGTGGTTCGAAAAAATCAGGAGTTAAACTATGATAAGAATTCTAAAAGTAGAATGTTCAAAGTAGGAGATAGGGTATGGTTGAAGAATACAAGTAGAAGAAATAAGTTTTCACCTATTTGGGTGGGACCTTTCCCAGTAACAGAAATTACTAGTCCAGTAAATGCTAAAGTAATAATTTCAGGAAGGGAAAGAGTATTCCACAATAATCTACTTAAATTACATAAAAGATAGACAAAATTATAACTATTAACAAGTTTTTTTTTAAATTTAGTCTTTAGTTTTAATTTTTAGGAGTTGTAGGTTTACAATTAGGAGATGAAGGTTCCTGTTTTTCCGGGGGGGAAAAGTAAAAAAAAAATGAAACTAGAAAACTGAAATAAATATTTTTTGTTTGACTCAACATTTTCATTATTATAATCTAAATAAATTTTTGACTAATAAGTAGTTTATAATAAGGAGCATAATAAATTTACAAATTTCTTAAAATATATTAATAAGAATAAATTTTTAACTAATAAGTAGTTTATAATAACAATCATAATAAACAACAGAACACAATAATAAAGAAATTTACAAATTTCAATTATCAAGAGTAAACATTTCTTAAAGTATTTAAATACTAAAATATTTTAATAAGAACAAATTTTTAACTAATAAGTAGTTTATGAAGAGTAAACATGTATGGAAATATTTTTGGCGTATATAAAGTGTTATTTTTTTTTAAGAATAATGTTATGAAAAAATTAAAATTTAATATAGATTTAAGATTTTAAAATTTAAATGAATAATTTAAAATGTAAACCTAAATTTGATGCAAGTTTAATATAGACCGTTAGATATATAACATTGTGTGCCACAATGTTCTTCATAGGGGGAAGGAATGTTGTGAGTTAAATATTTATTTTATTTAATTTCACGGGTTTTTGGCAGTTTTTCTGCATGGTAGTGTGTACGATCTTAGGTGATCGTACATTTTCCTAAAAATAGGCAAGGTTATTTGCATCTGGGCAGTTGTTGACTAGAACCAAAGCAGCAGACCGTCAGTTCGACGATAAGAAATGCTGAGTTTTGGTATTTGGTTAATAATTGGTGTCACGATGTAAGTGACATTGAAATTGTAAATACGGAAGAATTGCAAAAATATGTAGAGCATTCTTATTAATAATAAAAACTTTGCAAATTTAGCAAAGTAAATTATGAAACTATGAATAAACCCAATTAGGTAACTAGGGTAATTTGAAGGTCATATATTGGATTTTTGCATCAAGTTTGGGTATATAAGATAGATTTAAAACCACAAAGTAGATAGTTGTAATTGTAGTTATAGTTAGAGTGGTAGTTAAGTTGCAGTTGGAGTTGTAGCTGAAGTTAAAGTTAGAGTCTAAGTTAGAGTCTAAGTTAGAGTCTAAGTTGGAGTAAAAATTAAGAGTCAAAGAGGAGTCAAAGACGGGAGTTGAAAGTTGTGTAGAAATAGAAAATTATAAAAAACAGTGGTTAAACGAAGTAGTGGTTAAAATTTATATAATGTACACATAGCCAAATATAAAAAATGATCAAGCGTAGTAGCGCTGACAACAAATGTTAAAACAAATAAGTCGTGTGTGACTGAATTTAAAAGAATCCAAAGAATATAAATTATAACATAAATAAAATTAATAAAATTAAATTGTGAAATTAAACTCAAGTGTTTTCATAATAGCTAAGGACCTTTTTAAAAATTAGCTATAAACAAGTGCAACTGAAACATTTCGTCCAAAACTTGAAATAAAGAATTCAACATTTTGGCACACTCGGGGTTTTCCACAAAAATACACAACATAATTGGCGCAGCCGGTATACACACGTTTTTATAAACATACAATATAAAACGTGCAACGTGAGACGACAACGTCACCTACCTACGTGGGAGTTTACAGCATTACAACTATACAACACAACATAATTAATTAATTAATTGAACACAACATAATTGGCAACAAGAAGAAAAATGGGAGAAAAAATTGTAAGTCACTAATAAGAAATATTTATAGTTAAGT
>NW_024031803.1:0-14036 GCF_002237135.1 Teleopsis dalmanni | reverse complement strand
TTATAGGCGCTTTCCGGTATGGCTTTGAGTTCCCTCTGCGAATTCTGTTTTACGTCTTCTATGGATTCAAAACGCGTTCCTCTGAGTGGTAATTTGAGGTTGGGAAACAGGAAAAAGTCACACGGTGCAAGATCAGGTGAATACGGTGGCTGTTCGATGGTATTTATTGAATGTTTGGCCTTAAAATCGTTGATAATGTTGAACAAATTGAGGTGAATCGGAACAAGCCGGGCGTTGACACGTCGCATACACAAATTGTCCACCAAAATCAAACGAGCCATCTCACGACCGATGCCTAGCTCTCGTGCTATCTCTCTAACACTCACATGAGGATTTTTGAACACGATTTCCTTTGCCTTTTCAATGTTTTCGTCGGTGGTAGAGGTCGAAGGTCGTCCAGAACGCGGCATGTCTTCGACGGTCGTACGACAGTCCTGAAAGGCTTTGTACCACTCATAAACTTGAGTTTTCGATAAAACTGATTCCCCATAAGCCTTTTGTAGCATTCGCAACGATTCTGCACACGAAATTTCGTTCGAAAAACAAAATTTGATGCAAACTCTTTGTTCAATATTTTTTTCCATTGTTTTTTTCGCAACGCACTACTGAGGTGAACTGGTTTCAACAGCTGCCGTACAACTGTCTGAGCCAGATCGCGCTTCATTTGTTGGCATGTAATTAAGGACAGTGCTGCCAAATACATAAACTTAAAATATCGAAAAATATACAGCGCGCGAATTTTAAATGAGAACCTCCGAAAACCTTTCGGTCACAATGTATATCATATATAGCATAAATTTAATAATTAAAAAAAACATATATTTAGGCATAATCTATTTACAGATAAAATTATATTAATTGCATACAAATTGTACGCACACACATTACTTACAATTTTGCACAACTATATTCAATGCACCAACAAAAGAAATAATGCGAACATATTCCCTTAAAACAAAAACAAAAAGAAGAAATCCATACACATTTGCTAATAGCAAAACACAAGCAGCTAACGCATAAGCAAGCAAGTTGCATATATTCCAAATGCATAATAGTCAAAAATGTAAAATTGACTATTAGCAAGCAATCAAAATGAAACCAGTTTACGTTTTTTGCTGTTGCTAATGCATATTCTTATTTCATTTTCATATGCAATGCGTTAGCAATTAGTCGTTTGACAAAAATCGACTGGTCAATAGTTATGCATTAGTCAAAATATGGTTGCTTTTGCTAATTTTCAGCAAGCAATTCAAACCCTGATTAAAATGACGACAATATTAATATACAATACCAAAAAATGAAGCATGCTTTCGTATTCGATAATTGATTTTTATGCAGGCCTTGAAGAATGCGTATATCATTGCTACAAAACTTACGCAGATACATTCCAGCTGATTTTAATGCTGCGATAACCTCATCACGAACTTTCACTGTCACATCCAATGAATCGTTGCTATAAAGTATATCATCAACGTAAATATTCGATTTTAACACTGATTCTGCTAACGGAAATCGTGACTTCTCGTCTTCGGCGATTTGCTGAATTATTCGGATAGCAGTTTACGGCGCAGAGGCAGTACCAAACGTTACGGTATTCAGACAATACTCCTGAATCAGGCCGTCATTATTTCGCCACAGAATTCGTTGAAATTGTGCGTCATCAGGATGCATGCTGATGCATCTATACATTTTTTCAATGTCTGCTACAAAGACATATTGATGTAGTCTCCAATTTATCAAAACTACCGCCAAATCGTTCTGTAACTTAGGACCCACGCATAGAATGTTGTTTAATGATTTGCCGTTTAATGTTTTATATAATGCATCAAAAACAATCTCAATTTTGTTGTGAGGCTTTCTTCTTTCAAAACTGCATGATGAGGTAATACATAAGAGTTATTTATTGGTACGTGATTTTGATTAAATTTGCACCGTTGTTGTTCAGTAGAGTCTGCACGGGTAGCGTGTCCCAAGCTGAAATATTCGTTAATCACCTGATGGCACTGTTTTTGCAAATCACTATTGCGTGCGAGCTTACGCTCCAAATTTAAAAGACGGTTTAATGCAATCTGCCTATATCGACCGAGAGTTTGTGTCGGATCAAAGTGTGACTTCAGTGGTAAACGTACCATATAGTAACCATTTTGTAATCGAGAATGAGTTTTAATGAAGAAATTTTCGCACCACTGTTCTTCAGAAGAGAGTTCACGATCGGGAGTTACCTGATCCTGCTCAAAATAGTGTTTTACTAACATATCCAATTCATATGAGGTATGATGGCACCGTATCGTTTGCAACTTTGGCACAACTGGCCCAATATTTCCAGAAATAATCCACCCTGAATGAGTTTGCTGCGCTATTGGTTGGTTGGACGCCCCAATTCGTAGTCCTGTTAGTATCAACTGTGCATATACATCAGCACCAAGAATTAAATCATTTTTTCCTGGTTTAAAATTAGTTGGATCAGCTAAACGTAACCCGTTTAAATGTGGCAAATTCTGGATACAAATAGAGTGACCTGGAATAATACTTGTTAGCGATTTTAAAACATATGCGCGCTTAATAACTAATTGGAAATCCGAATGTAACATCGAGTTTACAACAAACGTAACGACAGACTTGGAGCCTTCTGTTGGGCTTTGCCCTACACCAACTATTTCAGTGCGGGTGGGATAACGTTTAAGTCCTAAACCTTGTGTGTCGTGTTCTGATTCGGAACCCTGGTCGACCAAAGCACGAAGAATGACAGCTTGATCAGTAAATTCGTTCTTAACCGACACTAGAGCGGCAGCCAAGAGGACTCGATGTTGTTCACCTTCGGTGTAGTTGGCCGTAGTCAAAGGATAATCCGGCGACAATATTGTGCTGCTTTGCAAAAACAGTGTACCATTGAACGTTGGTGGTGATGAGACGTTATGATGTTGTCTGTCAACCTTGTTGGACGGACGTGTTGTACGAAGCGATGTCACCATTGCTATTTGGTTTTGCAGAGTTTTCTAATGGAGGAATATGCAGGAGTGTATGAATGCTGCCCACATTGTTGACAGTTTTTAGTACTAGGACATTGTGAAACTGTATGGGGTCTGCATAAACAATTTAAACAGAGCTTCCTTCGAGACGCGATGGACTTCCGTTCGAAGCAATCCTTAGTGAGGAATTGATGACATTGACGAATTACATGATTATTTTGACATAATGGACATAGCGACGTGTTGAGAGCCGAATGGTGTGATTTTTTGTATTGGCGTTTGGACTGTAAGGAGTTTCGAACTGGTAGTATATTTGCGCTAGGCGTGATATCGATAGATGATTCGCGACTATCAAGAACATCCAGCGTTATTGCTCTATCATTCAGGAAAGTTTCCAATGTGCCAAAAGTGGGAATGACGGAGTTGCTTCCAAGATGGAGTTCCCATGCCTTTCGCGTTTCTGAGCACAGTTTCGTTGAAATGTAATAGGCTAACCAATGATCACTGCTGGTGATTGGAATCTTCAATCTGGCAAATTCGTGTACGCATACCTTAGCTGTATTTAGGAGTACTTTTATATCAGTCGCTCGTTCCAATAATAGGCTAGGAATGCTGAACAAATCTTTCATAATATGCATAAATAAAATTCGGGGATTATTGTATCGATTCACCACTAATTCCCATGCAATGGGATAATTAGCTTCTGTCAACTGCATGTTGTGAATATCTAAATCATTGTCTTCTGGGAGCGCCTTTTTTAGAAAGTGGAACTTCTGAATTAAACTTATCTCTTTGTTGGTGTGAATATGTGTAAGTAAATAGTTTGGATTTACTTATTGTGGATTTGTTTTTACTCGAATTAAATAAAAAATAAAAAATCCAGATTTGTGCATACGAAAACACTTATATGTTTATTAAAATGACGACTATATTAATATACAATACCAAAAAATGAAGCACACAAAACAAAACACGCTCGACTCTTCATTCTTCAACAGCATGAACGAACTGGCAACGAAACACGACACAGCAATAACCCAAAATTGAACCTTTTTTGTGTTTCGTGTTATTGCGGTTACCACCTTTCTTGTCTACCAAAGGTTGCAATCCATCACATACACACCTTTACCTATATTTATTTTTCAAAACTACCAACAGCTAATGGAGGAATATAATAATATTTAATCTAGAGAACAAAACATTTACTATATTAATTATTATTTAAAATGGTAATGAATAACAATATACAGTCACATTAATAATAAAAGACTCTTCAATACCTAAAATTATCTAATATTCCATAACCATAATATAAAACCTATAGATATTATAATGTCCTAATTTCAAAACTATCAATACTTTACCAAAATTAATACTCTACTGAATTCATATATTAAAAACTAAATTAATACTAAAAAATTAATATGTTAAATTATAAATGTAGCTACCCACACCACAAGTGTCACAACACCATTACAGCAAAATCAATTTTTTATTAACTTCTTAATATCTTCTTATTATTTGTTTTAGTTATTATTAAAACAAGTATTTGTTATTATCAATATATATTTATTATTTTATTTAAGTCATAATCAAACGTTGTTGCTCAAGCAACAGCTCAAATACTTCTGCACTCTAAGAGCGGCGCAGCATACACAAGCAGCTCAAAGTGCTTTGTCTCATAATTGCAAGATCAGCAATTAATGCTGTTGCGAATATGGTGTGACTTAGGAATAAGTGAATAATACTTTTCTCAAGTAGACCACACATCAAATGAGTAACGGATGTTATTGTTTATATTATTATGTATGTATGCTACAAAGCTTCAGAGGATTTATTATTAATTAATGGAATAAATGCTTATAGATTAAATTTTTTCTAATCTTAATCATGCTATTAGTCATGTATTTGAAGATATCGTACTTATTGTTCCTATAATTATAATGAGAAAAAAACAAAATGATGAATTATGATTTGATAATTATGATGAATTAATAAAAATTTAAAAGAAAACGCGGGTACAACCTTTATAAACCTTTATAAATTCAATTTATATTTTAAATATATTTTAGTGTACGAAGCAAAAAAGATTTTGATCCTTTTAGGAATAATTTAATTCTATTAAATATAATTATAAAAAAAACAACCCTTTAATCAGGCAATTCAATGAAAAAAATTCATTGAAATTTCGCCCCCATTTCATTTAGTAGATTATAGCCCTTGACCTTTAACAGGAGCTATTGGTGCAATAATAATTGTTGCAGATATATTGAAATAATTCATCAATATAATATATCCTTATTTATTTTAGGTAATATTATTTTTATGATGACTGTTTATCAATGATGAAGGGAGCTATGCTGAGAAGAAACTTACCAAGGTTTACTTACTTTTATAATGACAACTGCATTCCGATTAGGAATAATCTTATTTATTTCAAATTAAGTTTCATTTTTTGTTTTTTTTTTGAGCATTTTTCATAGAAGTCTATACCCGACTATTGAATTAGGGGCATCATGAGGACCTATAGGAATTATTCCGTTTAATCCCTTCCAAATTCCTTTATTAATTACTGATATTTTATTAGCTTCAGGAATTACTATTACATGAGTTCATCATAGTTTAAATAAAAATAATCATTCACAAACATTTCAAGGACTACTTTTTTCCATTTTATTAAGATTTTATTTTAAAATTTTACAAGCTTATGAATATATTGAAGCACCTTTTATAATTGCTGATTCTGTTTATGGATCAACATTTTTTATAACGACAGGATTCCATGAAATTCATGTTTTAATTGAAACAACTATATTATAATGATAATATTGTAATAATAATAATATAAAAAGTATGTATGACTTCCAATCATCAAGTCTATGAAACATATTTTACATAATTTTATTATTAATAACTATGGCACTAATAATTTTATTAATACTTAATAGTTAATACTTAAAACAAAAACTTAATGATCGACAAAAAAATTCTCCATTTGAGAATGTGGACTTGATCCAAAATCATCATCACGGATCCCTATCTCACTTCATTTTTTTCTACACGTAAAACTCTATTGATCTCTACAAGAAGGGAATTTTTACGTTAAAATTCCAACCAACATATATGGAAAAAACACACTAGTCCGTACCGGCACTGCAACATCGACGAACACTGCGAAAATTTAAAATTGATTAAAAATTGTAACACTAATAATAAATTAATACCTTGGATTAATGCCTTGGAAAATAATAGGGATTTTCCTCCTATTATTTTTACAAATATATTTTATTGTGATAATTTGATACGGATAATTAGATACTTAAAAATGTTACAATGTTTTGTTATTTTCCATTTCCTGTTTAATACAATAGATAATATAAAATGTTTAATGTAGTATAGAATATTTTTACAATATAATATTCTATTGAAATACAATGTGTTTCTGAAGATTGTTTGTTTAGGAACAAACGATCTTCTGAGTTATCTTTATAACTCATTTTCGTTATGATAATGAGTCTTGATAATATAAAATAAAACATATGAGGTATGGGGATGTAACTCGTGCGAATGGGAGTGCTGTTGACTGCATATAAATTCACCGATGAAGCGCTGCCTGTTTTGAACGAATGACGCAAAAATGACCGTGGAATCACTGAGATGTCGGCACCCGTATCTATTAGAAATATGATGGACGTTACTGGATCCTTGATGCTGAATCGACCTAATTGTATGCTACCTTCGTTGCGGGTCGACGACGGCGCAGGAGCGCTTAGTTTTTTGTTTGCGATGATGCCGAAAAATTACAAAATTGTCTGCAACTGCTTGCCTTGCGTCCAAACTTGGAGTGGAACCAGCACCAATCTGGATGACGGCTTGATTGGGAATGTGGTCGGCTGCGGCCTCTCAGTAAACGGCTCCCTTGCTCTTGACGGGAGTTCATGTCTAAACGACTCAACCGTTGCTCGATTTGGTCTAAGCGCTGACATACTTTATCTGCTTCGGACCAGGTACCACCGCTGCCTGAAGACATTGCCAAGATCTGGTGATAATCGCCTGCTTCGCAAATCTTGTCAGCCAATTTGGCTAACTCGATTAGTTCAACGCTTGATGTTTGAAGAATCGCGCGCACTTGTTGAGGCAAACGCTGGTGCCAGAGTATTTTCAAAAATTCGTCTGATAATAGCCGCTGAATTTTTCGCTGCTCCGATTCTCTATTCCGCTCGATTATTTAGTTTTTTCAAGTTTTCGTACCGGTTCGTTGCTGGTGGATGTAGTACTGCATCTGCTACGTCAGCCACAATGCTGGACTCTATTGCAGCTACTATGGTGTTGAATTTCGTCGTTTCGTTGCATACACGTGCTACCGCAAACTGCGCCTCAATCTGAACGAACCATATTTCGGGTCGCTCGTGCCAGAACGGAGGTACCTTCACCGAGACGCGATTTACAACTGGTGCTGAGTCTTCGCGCTGTTGTCCGGGCGATGCTGCACTTTCGCTTTGCACCGACATTTTGTCCCTTGTTTTCGCACACACGCTAAGCCGGAACTCTGCTCGTAGAGTTCTGAAATGAACTTTTGTACGTTGATGAAATATACTCTTATTTAGTTCAACAGTTCTGAAAAGAACTTTTGTACGTTGATGAAATATATTCTTATTTAGTTCAATAGTTCTAAAAATAACTGATCATGTCGGGGTCACCACTTTGGTATATCTCTTAAGTACGTTTTAATTTACAATGTTGACTAATAATTTTACCACCACACTACTAGTCCCAACGACTAGCTTGTACAACCAAGACTGAACGAATGAATGTACACGAGTGCTAGTGCTCTTTATATGTCTTATTTGCATGCCAGTGTTTCTCGCCGTTCACATGTTCTAACATGAGTTTTCGGCTGGTGCTGCCACAATATTTATATGTATTTTAGTAAAATAGCTTAAATAATTAAACAATTAATACTTATTTGTTATTGCATAAATATTTACTTAGTTAGATTCTCAATTCTATAGTTCGAATGTGCAGCAAAGCATATGTACGGGAAAAACAATAATGCGGTTAGTTCTAATGGCTCACACGATGTTTAACACATTAAAAACCCCATGCCCACCGGTGGCTCATTCCGTAAATAATTTTACATAGAGACTTGTGTTACATAGAGCATAACGTGAGAATTTGCTGAATTGGCGTCTTCACACGCCAGCGTAAATGCTATCGTCAAACGGACAGTAGGGCTCATATTGCATAAAATGCAATAAAGTTATAATATTTATAGCATGTTTATTCACACAGTATATGCTTATGCACGCTACAATATGGACTATTAGAATTTCTTATTATTTCTTACTGCAACATTTCTTCTATTTGCCACTTGACCTCATTGTTATGAACTTCAGAATAACGGTGGAATTTAGAGTAGACTGGAATTTCAATAAGTGTCGAGATTTTATGCTTATTATCATTAGAGAATGTAAGATTGTCGCTTTCCTTATAAAATAGGTTTTTATATATGTTTCACGTCTGGAGAGTAATATAGTCAGTGGCGTTTTACTGATTATTAATTGTCTGTTAGGTAGGTCTATTACACTATTAATATCTTTTAAAATGTTTATCCCAATCAGTCCATCAAAATTTGTACTGAAGCCACATTTAAGAAACTCACACAAGTAATTGTAAAGATTAAACTCTTTAAAGAAAGGAAATTTATAAATTTTATTTATATTAATTATTTTATTCATAGCAGAGACATTTATATTCACATCGTGTTTCCATTTAGGATGGCACACACTTTAATTTCTGATTTCTGCGCCTGTATCTATTATGAACCATAATGTTCTAAATGGATTATCTGTTGTTATATAGGGTAAATGTTTGAGGGTTGTGTTTGAAAATTTGCGCCTACAAATTTTTATATTTATAATTTGTTCTGAAACATTACCTATGTCCATAGGTTGAGGACAACTTTTGATATCACGCAACTGTTTTGTTTGATGGGTTGAGGTACGACTGTGAGTTTGTAATCTTTGATAGTTTTCATTTCTATTATTAATGTTCTATTATTAATGGATTCTAGCAATATTATTGTCGTTAATAAACTGTCTATTGTTATTATTTCTGACATTATGTTGTTTACAAGTCAGTATTTTGTTTCAGTTATTAATTTGAATGCCTCTTCTAAATCGTTAGGATTTCGCGAGAATATTAAATTTTTTGTAGGTTCTGGCAAGAGATCTCTAAATTTAATTAAACCTATTCTGCACACTTTTTACCTTGTATACTGTTCTTCATTGTTCGTTAAAATTCTATTATTTATCCAGTTTATTATATTGGTGATTTTAAAATAAAAATTTCCAATTGTCCTGTACAAGCTTAATGTCTTACATTCGTCCATCAATTCATTAGAAGTCGACTTTTCCCCATAATGTTCCTTTAAGGTATTTTTTAATTCATCCCAATTTGTAGATTGTTCCCTATGAACAATTTCCCTAGTTCCTTCTAAGCATTTATTTTTTATGTACAAAAACATTATCGTTTTAATAGAACGCTCTAGATTATATACTATGGGCGCTAAGTTGTCTATTTGTTGAATAACATCTAGTAATTGTGCTGGTTCAGTACGATCAAAAAACCTAACATTTTTAATTAGTTGTAATAACAAATTTAAATGATTTATTGTATTGTTGTCCATTATTGCAACCAGCGAACTGCAATGGCAGGAACATCAAGGGAATTTACAATACAAAGTATTAATCTTAATATTATTATTACTAAATATTAAATTAATATTAATTATTTTAAATAATACACCGCAGAAAAGAAACGCATTTATTCTATTTATAAAAAAGTATACAAGAGGCTGAGACCATCTTACTCTTGCGAGTAATACTACTATACGTACAGCCTGGAAACTTAGACCAACTAGTAACAAACTCCCGTAACGTTCGTTCTGATGGCCAATTAAAACTTATGCGTAAGTTAGGGGCGTAAGAAAATAAACTCCTAATGCTATTGTTTTCAACTTAGAATCATAGCGATACCGATGTGAATGGTGATTGCTATTTTTTATTTTATTAAGGATTCTTAAAAGATAGACAAAAACCGTTTTAATATTGCATCTAGTATAAATAACAAATAAAAGGTACTAATAAGCAATTTGATTGGAATACTTAAGGTAAAAACGAAGCTATTTTGCTAGCCGCTGACACGGTCTTAATAGCCGTCTAGGTCTTAATAGCCGTCTTGAGAAGACTGGATGCTGTAATGTTGGCATGTGTTTTCAAACGCTGTTTGTGAGCAACGGCACACCGTTTAGCTACGTCGTCAACTGTTGGCATGCCAAGGTCACGGTGTAAATCACTGTTTCTAATGTAGTATGGAGCATTTAAGATGTAACGTAGTACTTTATTTGAAAGTGCTGAATAGTTGCAATGTGTTTCTTGCTGGCACTACCCCAGTATTGTATGCCATGAGTCCAAGCTGACTTCAGTATTTGTTTATAGACCATTAGTTTGTTATAGATTGCTAGTTTAGAGCGTCTGCTGAAGAGGTGGTAAAATTTGTTTAGTTTTAGGTCAAGCTCTTATCATTTTTTCTTAACATGCGCTTGCCAGCGCAGTTTGGCGTCGAGCGTAATGCCCAGGTTTTTGGCTTCGTTGGCGTGTGGAATTTTTGTTACATCGATGTGAATTGGATTATTTTTTTTTTTTTTTTTTTTTTTTTTAAAACTTCATTTTATTAAATACAATCTATTCTATTCATGAATAATAAGTACTACTTATGGCAATAACAATATATGATTGGCATGTACGGGACTACCCAGTGGTAATCACCGCCTTATGAAGAATTACAATTTTTAGAATCTGCTCGGCAAATCCGAAGTTGCATAGCGTATTAATCTACGAATGTTAAAAGCATCCCTCGTTAGGCCTGCGGCAAGGGGGTTAGGATGAACTACCAGTCGTGAGTGATAGTTGCTGCTTATCTGCTGTATTGACTCGTACACAGTAGGAATGCCAAGATCATGATGTAGGACGTTATTCGGGATAAACCATGGGGCGTTGGCGCAGATACGTAGTATTTTTGATTGAAACCTCTGAATCATATCTAGGTTTGACTTCGCTGCTATACCCCAGATGGGTATACCGTACGTCCAGATTGGCTTTAAGACGACCTTGTATAAAAGTATTTTATTTTGTAGCGATAATTTGGATTTGGGATTAAGTAGCCAGTAAAGTGAGCGTAGCTTTAGTCCTAACTGCTTCCGTTTTGTAAAGATGTGGTGACGCCAATTTAGACGGCGATCAAAATGTACACCTAGATATTTGGCGTTTTCAGCTTGCGGCAATTCACGGCCATTCAGTCTAACGGAAGGGCAGGTACCGTGGCGGAGTGTAAAAGTAGTTTGAACTGATTTGTTATCGTTAGCTTCAATGTGCCAAATGTCTAGCCATGCGTTGACATCGTTCAGATTACTTTGCAAAAGTTGTGAAGCTACTACAGGATCTGCGTGTTTCGCCATCACTACAGTATCATCCGCAAATGTTGCAGTGTATGTTTTATCGCTGAGTGGGAGATCTGCTGTGAACAGAGTATATAGAGTAGGACCCAACACACTTCCTTGGGGAACTCCAGCCTGTATTTGAAAAAGTTCAGTGTGACAGCTATTCATTTTAACCATAAAGTGCCGATCTAGTATATATGATTTTAAGACGGAGAAGTAGCTATGCGGGAGTTGTAACTTTAATTTGTAGAGAAGTCCAGTGTGCCATACTTTATCGAATGCTTGTGTTATGTCGATAAAGGCTGCTGTGCAGTATTCTTTATTTTCCAATGCAAGTCTTGCAAAGTTGTATACTCTATTTACTTGTTCAATAGTAGAGTGATGTTCGCGAAACCCGAATTGGTGGTTGGGAATCAGACATCTATTTTCGATAACTGGCTTTAGACGTTTTAGGAATACTCTCTCAAATACTTTTGACAACACAGGAAGTAAGCTGATCGGTCTGTAAGATGTTGCAAGTTCGACGGGCTTTCCGGGTTTTGGAATTAATATAATTTGAGCGACTTTCCATTGAGCTGGGTAGTGTTCACAGGTGCAAATTGCATTGAACAATTGGTTTATGAATTTAAAACCCACATCTGGTAGCTCATGTAGCACCTTTCCGGTTATCAGATCATATCCTGGAGCTTTTCTGGTTTTAATTTTGTTTTTATGACCCACTTTAATTCACGAGTCAAAGACCTAGGAATAGGAAAGTCTAATTGATGCGGTGTGTGAAGAAAAGCTTCAACTTCAGAGTCTTTCAGATTATTTTTTGAGCAGCGTGGCTGAAAGACTTTACCAAGATGCACTGCAAAAGTTTTCGCTTTATCAGCATCAGTTTTAGCCCATTGCCCATTACTCATCCTTATTGGTGGTATATGCGATGTTGGTGCATTAAGTATGCGTGTGGCTTTCCACAAGGAGTACTCAGTGGCCTCAGAGGGAGACAAGCTTGCTAAGTAAGTTGCAATGCTTGCATTTTTTCTTGCCTCTAGATTTATTTTGAGTTTTTTAGTGGCTACATTCAGGCGCCTCTTATCGTTAGCATCTCTCGTCATCTGCCAAACCCTACGTAATTTACGTTTTTCAAGTAGTTGTTCTTTGATATCCTTGTCTAGATGTACAGTCCTACAATTCTGTGTAGACGGAGTTGCAGACCAAGCTGCCTTTTGTACAATTTTGTTGAATTGTTCTACTGCGGCTTCAATGTCATGATTAGTTTTAAGAGGAATATGTGTCGAGAGGTGTTCGCTAATGTAACTACGGAAAATAGCCCAATCAGTTCTTTTATTGTGAAGTCTAAGTTCTGGAGTTTTTAAAACGATATTCGAATGAATTTCTAACAGAAGAGGAGAGTGGTCAGACGAAAGATCTAACGACGACCGCAAGGTTAGATTATTTATGGGTACACCCTTACAAATGCAAAAGTCAATGACATCTGGTGTTTTATTTAGATCTGTCGGCCAGTAAGTGGGTTCGCCAGTAGATAGGTGAAATAGGTTGCTTTCTTGTATCGTTTTTAATAGCTCGCGTCCTCTGGGTGTTATTAATCTTGAGCCCCAATGAGTATGCTTGGCGTTAAAGTCACCTGCTGCTACGAAATTGCGCCCGAGCGTTTTGAAATAATTTGCGAATTGATGACTTTTAATTGGTTGATTAGGTGGACAGTATATAGAGGCAATAGTTATTTCACCATATATATCTCGTACTGATATGGCTGTTGATTGTAGATAGTCTTCATTGTGATTGGTGAGAAATGAGTGGTCAATATTATTTTTTATGATTATTGCTGCGCCACCACGGGCGTTACCAGAAGGATGGTTTGCGTTGTACATTGTGTAATATGGAAGCCTCAGATAACTTCTTGATGTAAAGTGAGTTTCACTAATAAGCATAACATCAATGTTTTTGTCAAGAAGAAAAGTCTTAATTTCGCAAATGTGTTGGGTCAGCCCGTTAGCGTTCCAAATAGCTATATTTAGACTACTCATTATTTGGATGTATTAGCGACAAATGCGGTTAGGAGGTTGAGCATAGAGCTCATTTGTTCCATAACCGTTTTGAGCATTGATTTAAGCTCAGGAAAATCGTTTTGCTGAGCTGAGTTTACGTGCTCTTGAGTGTTTATATTGTTAGATTTAACAACATTTGCATACGTTTGGCTTGTTACATTCAATTTGGTGTTCTGTTGCCTTTCTGTATCAGTTGTTATTTTTCTACGTAGGGGTGGAAACGCTTTTTTCTGGAGTTGTTTGTAGACTGTGCACCCTTTATAGTTAGCCGGGTGATTACCTTCACAAAGAACACACCATACATCATTACCGGGGGATTTGCGTGGGCAATCTGAGGATAAGTGGTTTTCAGGGCATTTAACACAGCGTGGCATATGATTACAAAAATGTTTTGTATGACCATATCGTTGGCACCGAGTGCATTGCGGCAATTCGCGCTTCTTTTTAGGCGCTTCAATGGAAATTTTTGTGTGCAGCAAGTCAGTACAGTTGTAAATTGTTTTCACCTTGTCT
>NW_024031802.1:0-14042 GCF_002237135.1 Teleopsis dalmanni | reverse complement strand
AATCCAAAGACACAAATCATATATCAAAAGAAGAACTTGATACAGCAAGAAATGAGATAATTCGACAACATCAATTAACGCATTTTGCCGCTGAAATATCCAGCATTAATCAAGGCAAAGAAATTAACAGGATTAGCAAACTAATTCATTTACGACCATTTATAGATAAAAATGGCTTATTAAGAGTTGGAGGCAGGCTACAAAACGCAACTATTAAATATAACCAAATGCATCCAACTATTCTACATAGAGATCAATATGCAGAATTAATAATATATCAAGCGCATCAATCAACATTACACGGAGGACAAAATTTAATGGAAGCACACATAAAGCAACAATATTGGATTTTAGGAGTAAGAAAAGGTATAAAAAAAATATGCAACAATTGCACAAAATGCATTAGATACAGCCAAAACTTTGGAAAACAAATAATGGGATATATGCCAAGCCACAGAATAAATGTATCCCATCCTTTCGAACACACAGGGATTGACTATGCCGGACCCATATATATGAAGTGCTCAAAAGGTCGTGGTCAAAAATCATTCAAAGGCTATATTTCAGTATTTATATGCATGTCTACTAAAGCAATTCATTTAGAAGCAGTAAGCGATTTATCAACAGAAGCATTCATGGCTGCATTAAAAAGATTCTTTTCGAGACGTGGGAAAAGTGCACATCTATATTCAGATAATGGTACTAATTTTATTGGTGCATTAAAAAGACTAGACAAAGAATTTGGAAATGCAATCAAAAATAATACATCAATAGTTCAAATTCTCGCAACTGAAAAAATAGAATGGCATTTTATTCCGCCGGCAAGCCCGCACTTCGGCGGTATTTGGGAAGCAACAGTAAAATCTACAAAATACCATTTAAAACGAGTAATAGGTGAGACAAAGCTTACGTTTGAAGAAATGACAACATTTTTATATCAGACAGAGGCAGTTTTAAACTCAAGACCACTCTGCTATGTAAACAGCGGAATTGATAGCATTGATGTTTTGACACCAGGACATTTTCTAATTGGGCGACCACTATTAAACGAACCAGAAGCAGAAATCAAAGAAAAAATAAATCTAGTAAACCGCTGGGAACTATTACAGAAAATGAAATCAGATTTTTGGAAGAAGTGGAAAAAGAATATGTGACGTCACTTCAACAAAGAAATAAATGGATAAAAGAAAAACCAAATATGAAAAAAGGGCAAGTAGTAATCATCAAAGATGAAAATACAGCAGCTGCTAGATGGCCATTGGGGAAAATTACTGAAGTATATGCCGGGCCGGATGGAAAGGTGCGAGTAGTAGAACTCAAAACGGGGAATGGAAAACTAAAAAGACCAATTCACAAACTATGCCCTCTACTAGATTCCAACGCAATTCGAGGTGATCAACAAACAGGAACACAAAGGTTTATTGCAATGCAAATACGAAAACTGAGGTAAAATCCGACAGTACAAAGTTAGCATGGACTACTTTGTATTTTTTGATGTTATGCATATTACCAGCTGTAAAAGCAATAACGAATTCATCAGGGGCCTCAATACATAAACTGAACGATAAGACAGCACTTTACTTGGACACAATTGGTGAAGTCAACACAGAAATATCAGCTTGGAATTTAATATTATATTACGATATGAAACAATACTTTATAATGACCAAAAACGCAGAAGATGTACTGAGTAACGCAAATGAAATATGTCCTAAATTATCAAACTTCGCAGAACAATGCAAAAATATTCTAAGTACAATGTCCAGAAAATTGGAAGAAATAAAGGAAGGAAATAAATTATTTATATGGTCAATAAAAGGTAGAACTAAAAGAGCGCCATTTGCATTTGTTGGATCATTTTATCACCTTCTTTTTGGAATGATGGACGAAGATGATCGAAATGCTCTAGAAGAGAACATGAATAACCTATTAGATAATCAACATGATTTAAAACAATTAATAGCGAAACAAACTTCAGTGGTGGAAACAACAGTAAATTTATTGAAGCGCACGTCAAAAGAAGTACACCTGCAATATAATGAAATTCATACAAAAATTGAGGCAATAAAAATCGCCTTGAATGAAACTTATTTTGTCTATAAAGAATCGATCAATTTTTTTATGGTTACAAAACAACTATCAGACTTAATAGAAGAATGCTCTAACATACAATCAGAAGTAATTCAACTCTTAATGGATGTCAATCACGGAAATTTAAATCCAAAATTAATAAAACCATCACAACTAAATGAAGAGATAATAAAAATAAGAGACAAAATTCCGGAAAACCTAATATTACCTGGAAAAAAAACTGGGACAGAATTGGAATCTATTTACAAACTCTTAGAAGCAAAAGGGATATTTTTTGGTACCAAATTAATTATCAAGGCGAAGATTCCACTGTTTAATAAACAATCATCTACCCTATACCAGATAATCCCTATACCAATTAAACAAGGAAAAAGATACATCATTCCGAAGATTACATCGTCACTATTATTATATAACTTGGAAATCAATGCTTATCATTTAATGAACCCGTTAATATGGAGTCAGTGTAATAAAAATGGAGAAAATTAATTTACCTGTGAAGGAAATTTCCCATGGACAGATGCAAACGATAATTCATGCGAAATATCTCCACTAAAACCAACCAATCAAGACAATTGTTATTACAACGAAGTAAGCAATTCTTCTGTTTGGATCAAATTACACAAAAAGAACAGTTGGATTTATAAGGTCTTTAAGCAAGAATCTGCACACATAAAATGCTCATCAACATCAGACGAAATAATTACTATATCAGGACAAGGGGTATTATCATTAAAAGAAGGTTGTATGGCCCGCATAAAAGAAACAACATTAACATCATCAAGCAACTTGCAAAGTTCTACAATACTGAATATAAACAGTCCGGTTATAAAAGAAGCAGATGCGGTCGGAATGAATAATATAAAACCCTGGCGTTATTGGCAAATAAATAACAAAGATGAAATTGAGATGCTACATACACAAATTAAAGAAATCAAAAACAACGGGGTCAAATTAAAAAATTTACACTTCCATCACGCATCCGGTCACGCAGCGCTTGGTTTGACAACTATAATAATTATAGCAATAATTATTTATTTGATTCGAGCAACAATGAGAAGAAGGCGACTGCTGGCAATTGCGATATCAGCTCAGCGTCAGAATGTTCATGAATGAACATACTGTAAATTATATTATTATTATTCAATACTACTATTCCAAAACATTATTATTTTACTATTATGCTACATTATACTTTAATTTAAAAAAAAAATATTAGATAATCATTCATGTAAATTCTTATAATTTTCTTTTATTCTATATAGTTACTAAAAAAAAAATATATACATACTTAAATATTAAAATTTTTTTTTTTTAAAAATAAAATTCTTATAAAGCTAATGTATAGCATATTAAATTAAGATTAAACCTTTATATTATATTTAAGAGACTTTTTATATTAAGCCGTTCCGCCTTAATAAAGGCGCGGCAGTATGTTCAATAATGAACATATTTTACTTTAATTAAACTAATATTCAATTTTATATTTATATTATATTAAGCCATTCTGTCTTAAAAAAGCGTTGGCAATATGTTTAATAATGAACATGTTATTTTAGGACATACAATCCTAAAACTATTAAAATTAAAATTGTATCTTTTTTCAAACGCTGGCAGGATGTGCCTAAATTTATAGTTATTTATTAATGTCTGTTATCGTTTAAATTCTTAGAATTAAATAAGAAGGAAAAAACACGGGTAATAAAAAAATCCCAAAACTAAAGATATTGTAGAATATTAAACACATTTTAAAATACATGGCACCGTATCGATAATAAAAATATAATTGTAAAATAATAAAAATCCTACGTGCCAGAATTTTATTGTATCCTTTTTGTTATGAACCTTTGCGACAGCAATAAAATGCAACTAAAATTATACAGTCCACTAAAATAAATGATAACAGGCAACAAATTATTTCAACCCTTATTTGTAAATGTAGTTAAGTTATGTTAAGACAATTTTGTATAAAAAGAGAATAATTTTCAAAATAAAATCAGTATTCAATTCGATACTCTAGCGAAAGCATTTCTCTTTCATTTCAAAAATTAATCATTTGGTCCTTCGAGCCTAGGAAATTGGCTAAGGAAAATTTTTTAAATTTTGAAATATAAAAGTCATAGTGATCCCCCACCAGAGGTAAGACACTTGACTTTGTTAGAGCCTTACAAACTCTAACTCAAAATTTTTCAGAGCCTTACAACCTCTGAAAAATAAACTCGTTCGTCAAGAACAAAAAATTAGTTAAAAGTGATCGAGGCAAGACACTTGACTAAAAATTCAAAAGTATTAAGGCTGTTCAAGAACGCCATTAAAACCAAAGAGCTGATCCTAACAGCTTATATAATAAAATAAAGCAGTTTCAAAGAAGGAAGGCGTTTGCACTACTATACCAAGAATTGCATCTGCAAACAAATAAAGAAGATAAAATAAAAATTAAAAGAGAAATTAAAAAATTACGAAGAGAAAAAAAAAAATAATAATAAAAATTTAAACTAAAAAATATCTTTCCTTTAAAAAAAAAATGGGTCTATTAACTAATACACAGAGCGAATTAATCAAAGACCAATATAATTTGATCAAAAAACTAGAAGAACTATTCAAACAGGCAGAAGGAATAGTAACAAGGAGTAAAAAAAAATGAAGTACTAGAATTACTAGAAGAAATATGGAAAACATTCTCGGAGAATGATAAAAAATTATATAAGTTAGGTATAGAAGATATACCATATTTCAACGAAGGGGTAGGAAAAGATATGTTAGAAAAATATACTAAAGCAAAAAAATTACTGTCAAATACAGAAGAATCAGAAATAGACAATCCAGAAGATTCAGAAATAATCACACAAGAATTCAAAATAACGAGAGAAAAAGCAGGAAAAGACAAGGAAATGGCTAGAGATAAACTAGAAAATTTGATGAAAAGACTAAAAGGACTAAAAGAAATGATTAAAGAATTTAGAACAGAAGCAATGAAACGAAGTGTGCTAATTCGAATAATAGAAGGAAATTATTAGACAAAGACCAATTAAGTAATATTAATGAAAGGTATGAGATGATAAAGGAACAGGCTAAAGTATTTTTGGATTGCAAAGATGAATTTAATCATACTAAAAATCAAGTTAAGATTGAAAAAGAAGTCATAACACCAATTACACAATTACACGATTTCGACGGAAGAGAGGAAGATTGGCAAACTTTCGTAGAATTATTTAAAGATTACGTACATAATAATCGAAATTTATCATCCTCAATGAAACTTGACTATTTAAGATCTCATATTAAAGGGGATGCGCGTATGACTATTAGTCATCTATTATCTGGAACATCAGCAAACTATGAAGCTGCGTGGGATACGTTAATAAGAAGATATGAAAACAAAAGATTAATTTTTACAAGAAATTTTGACAAATTACTTGACATGAAAACAATTAACTCATCATCAGTTTTGAGCTTAAGAGACGCTCATGATCAAATTAAACAATGCATTCAACTAATTGAATCTAAACAGGCAGAACCTAACTGTGACAGATTATACGCGCACATAATAATAAGAAAATTGGATAAAGAAGGTATTCAATTATATGAACAATATATTAAAAAACCAAGAGAAATAAACACACTAAAAGATGTATTTGAATTTCTGGAACAACAATTCCAAACTCTGGAAGCCCAAAATAGCCTTAAAACATCAAGAATAAACTATATTAATCCACCAACTGACATAAGAATTCAGAACAATACTATCCATGAAATATGCCAGTTGGGTTTGTGTACAAAATTTTTTGATTTTTGTGAATAATTTTGGCACTAAAAAAATAAGTAAGAACATTTTGAATACAAAAAATCTAAAAAATAGAAAAAAATTAAAACTATTGAGCTGTGTGAAGTACGAAATGTAAGTTTTTATTTAGTATTTACTTTAAAACTTAAATTTAATTCTATAGTAAATAAATGGAAATTGCAGATTTTATTAGAATTATCGAGCAAAACTGACTCCTCCATTTTCTTTTTAAATACTAGTTCAAGTGTATTACGCTCAAGGGATGAAGTGCATCACCATGGATATAGTGGAAGTTTTGTGGAAACGATCAATAATTTTTCCGTTAAAGATTATTTGATTGGTATTTGCGCATAAAAAATACAATTGCTATATATTAATTATGTTTCATATTTTAATAGATTTGTTAATAAAATCCAATCAGCAAATACAAAATAACCGTGGTGGTCACAATTGAACGAGAGCAATGAAGGAAATTTACATATTTTTGTGGTATATGGCAAATATAAATACTTTTCGCGAATTTGGTATTTGTTTTGGCATACCAAAAGCTTCTGTATGGAGAATAATTGAAAGAACTAGTGTTTAGCTTATATCAATTGCAAAATTTCCGTTCGTGATTGACAGCACACATGTTAAAATAAATGCACCTCACCAAAGCAATTAGGCTTATTTCAAAAGGAAGCATGAATATAGCTTAAACTTGCAAGCAGTTTGCAATGGTTTTTTTATAAACGTGTATGTTGGAGAGCCTGTTTCCTTATGTATTGTTCTGTTTTAATTAAATAAATGTATTCAACTTAATGTTTATATATTCATTTCAAATTAATTGATTTTCATAAATTATCAAACAACACTTTTTTAATAATAATAAAACGTAAATAATTAAAGTAATAATTTTAATTAATTTTAATAATTTTAATTTATAGTAATAGTAATAATTAAAACATTACTTCAAACAAAGAAATAAATAATAATGACATATTAAATAAATAAGTACATAAAATAAATAATAAATAAATAAAATCAATAATAAATAAATATAAATGTAGATTTGTTTATAATTTTACTACACCGTTGCATCGCATTGCCAACCTCATTTGCATTAAAATACGTTCCACTTTTATCTTTTACATACATTCCACATTGAAAGTGAACCAGATCAATTGCTGGTTCACCCCATTGTTTTTGTTTTGCATGTAAAATTGAGCGGATCATGTTTGCTGAAACACAGCTAATGTTCGATCCAGTCACAACTGGTATGATGTTCAGTTCAAACTCATTCCAACCCAGAATTGTTTTTATACGCATAATCCTTTTGTTTTTCTTGTTTTTATTTGGCAATTTCATAAACATACATTGATTAGCAACGAAGCGATTATACTCTGTTGCTTTATCTTCTTGTACTGGAGAGGCCCATATCAACAGAAAAGTGTTTTGAGAAGTAGAGTTATAGAAAATATATTTTTTGTTGCACTACTAAAACAATTATGAATGTACAATTGTGAAATTGGAGACATTGATATCTGCAGCACATATACATACATATATGTATGCATGTTTTTATTGCACATTTCTGCATATATTTTACCTAAAATGAAACCACTTCTTAATAATTTGAATTTTTGGTGACTTTTTGTAAATACAGTCAAACTTTCATAACTCGAACATCTATAACTCGAATTTTCTATAACTCGAACCAAAAACAGTGCACCAATGTTCTAGAGAGCAAATTACATACAATTCTGCTTCCATAACTCGAACTTCTATAACTCGAATTTCTCTATAACTCGAACAAAAATTTTGTTCCGTGCCAATAGGTATATGGGAAGTGCATTCTATGAGTCGAATTTTTATTTTAAGTATAAATGCATTTTGCTGTTAGGGGAAGTCCCTTTTTCCAAACCAAATACTTAATTTTTTCTTTCTTATGTTGCTTCTTTGTGCAAATGAAAGTCTCTGGCACCGTGGTTTAAAGTATTGATCTTGACAATAAAATTTGTATATCAAGCTTTCCAACAAATGTCAATATTATTGAGCACTATAGCTCTAAATTACTGGATCCAATTCTAAGCGCAACGGAAAGTGATGATAAGGGTTCGGTGGATGTAATTGTTCACTAGCCTTCAAGAATGAAGTAGAAGACTCATTCGAAATTCTAAATTTATATTTACAAATGAATGATATTTCAACTGATGATCACTATAAGAGTATGAATAAGTGGAAAAAAATTAAAGTCCCAAACCCTAATTTCTGAATATTTTACTTCACTATAAATTCTATGCTTTATTTGATTGCAAATAAATAAATATCTTAAAATGTAATTGTAGTTTCATTCAAAAATAAAAAAATTCTTCACCTCGAAGTCTTCATAAGTCGAACCTTTTCTTTGCAAAATTGGACTTCGAGTTATAGAAGTTTGACTGTATTTTTCAAAACAAAAAAAAATCACAAGTTTATATACAAATTATACAGCTTTTTAGTACCCAGCAGTTTATAATGGCACCAATGCCAAAAGAGTCATAATGGCTTTGAGGAATCAACGTGCGGAATATATTATTTTATGCTGAATTTCACCTCAATATTTTAAAATAATTTTGAGTGTGTTCAACACAAAGTAGTGGTATTGCCAATCCAGAAATATCGCATGTTTGCGGGAATTCCACATATGAATTTATTTAATTTAATGTAATTAAATAAGTCATATAGGTAAAATATTTTATTTTAGTTTTATTTAAAGTCATAATAATAACTGAATATTTATGCTAAATAGAAATTTTATTTATAAACTAATGTTTTTTAATTCACTTGCGTTAATATTTATTTTTACAAAAAGAATATTTCGTTGGCAAGGACAACAGATGCGAAGCAAAATATTTACAGCTGAAGTAGCTATGTTGAAATTTGTTGTTTTCAAAAGCAAACAATAAACAATCTATTAAATATTCATGATTGATATTAATCAGTGTTTTAATTTCTGTTTTAAATCATATTATATAAAAAAGGTAAATATAAGTAAAAATAAAATGAAAAAAATAATTTATGGCATTTCCAAAAGTCATGCACCGCTTGATAGCGAAGAGCATGCGCAAATAAATTATGAACAGGAGTCGGATATTGAACTTTTAGATGAAGTGGATGCTCATATAAGTGGTGATATTCAGCTTGTATCTCCTACAACTCCTCAAGATAATACTAGAAATAGTGGTATTGCATCAATAACTTTGTCTTTAGTAATACGTCTTCGGTTTATTATATTTTAATTTAGAAATTATGTCCGAGTTGAAATATGTTTAATTTTTAAAAGCAGTTAAGAATGACGTAAATGACTTTACTAATATCGAAAATACGTTCAGGAAGGGTTTTCGGAATTGAAAATTAAAAATGTATAGAAAATGTATCTAGAAAACCGGACAGAACTTCAGAAGGAAGCAATTTAACGTAAGGCTTTTATGTCCAATAATTATTTTATTTACATTTTCATATTTCACTTTCATATAAGTATTATTTATTATTTATTTTAATACAATTTCACAAAATTTGTTTTTATTACTTTTGATTTTCTATAACTTATTATTTTTTCTTCTTTTATTTTTATTACAAACTTTGCCTGTTTTTCTTTTACTTTTTCTTTTCATTTTCATTCATACTTTTTATCTTTATTAAATAAATATAACAATCAAATATGTATATTAGGGTGTCATTAATTTTCGAAAGTAGGAAATTTTCCGCGGCACCCTTTAGATCGGTTCATTTTACTAAAAAAAATAATCTGTGTAAAATTTTAGTTCAATTGGATAAGTGGAAATGACGCCCCAGGAGTCCCAAATATTGGGAAATAAACTTTTTTACCATAAAATTCATATTTCATTGCTTATATCTTCGACATATTTAATTTTACATTAAAACTGTCTTCCCAAAAGTTATAGATCTATTAAAAATAAACAATTCAATCATACAAAGTTTGTCTGTATTTTTAATATTTATTGAATAAAAGAAAAAATTACCTGAAATCACCCGACTGCTAGGTTTGCAAGTGCTATGAATGTAATTGTCCGCTTCAGTTTTACAAAAATTGCTGTAATTTAATATTTCTTCTAATAAAAAGGCACTAATTCTGGTTGTTTCCGACATTAACGATTATTTCTGGCCAAAACTTTCACACTTGGAAATCTTAGCATGGAAACACTTAAGAATAATTTCGTAAATGTGATGTATGCAAGCTAACTATGAAAGATCTTTTTCTAAATATTTTTTAATAACTGAGCAAGTTTCTTTAAAACGACCAGGGCTTATTGCTGCCGTGTCAAAAACTAAAGTTTGCACGTGATCCTGCAAACCCCATTCAAAAATTTATTTACAAATAGCAGATGCCTGTGTTCTTCCGATACCATTTTTCATTTTTCATTCTGCAATTACTCAACAGAACCACTTAAGACAAATTTTAAACTATTTTTATTTCAACTATTTGGATCATATCCTAATGATTCAATTATGTCGATAATGAGGCGAACAGTATTACGATCATTAGTTTTGCAAGCATTAACGACAGCTGCAATCTTCTGATCTACAACTTCTAAATTTCCTCCTGCTCCTTTGCGTAGTGTAAGTGTAACCGCCATTTCTAAATTAAACTCGGTATCTGGTTTTTTATTAATTTCGTTATCACTGGTAGAACTTTTACTTTCTCATGACATCGGCAATGACAGTTTTTAATCAAAATGTTACAATAATTTAATTTCTTTTCTAGGAGATCAAGCAAGAAATACTATCTAATCCTTTCATTGCCGAATGCAGCGTTCTCTTCTTTGTAAAAGCATTCGATTGTTTTCCTCACTTCTTGTTTCTCTTCGAATTTCTTCATAATCTAAACCATACATATAACCAGAAGATCGACCCCCTCGCCATTGATTTATTAAAAAGTTCTTATCGTCTTCTATTGTTATCATCTCAAGTGCATTTGCATGTGCCAAATCGAATAATGCTTCAAATCGTTTTGTGAATTCTGCTTCTACTTTTTTCTGCTTTTACTCATCTCTTAAGTTTTTTCTATTAGGATGTTTTTGCAAAACTCTCCATTCTTGATATAGGTTTTCTAATTTATTTATGCAATGTTTTTGTTCTTTTATTGGTATTCGTGCCTTTTGGCAAAATATGATAACTTCTTTTATAGTTAATCTAGCACTGTCCCTTAAGGGTAACTTAACCACGCGCATGTTAAAAAAAGAAGTTTTAATACTTCCCTATTTGATGCTAATTTACTACCAGTCAATCCTCTAGAATGATAACCAGCAAGATATATAGGTATTTTTACGAAACTTTGAAGAAGACATCTCGGTCTTCTAATTACTTTGATCTAACTACTTTGAATTGTTTTACTTACAGTAATGAGTTTTAGCAGCTGAAAGTTGAAAAAGTAAGACGATAAAATACTATAAAATTCACTTCGTATTCCAATAAATAACATAGAAACACGTTTATGTATACAACTATTCAGATATTAGACTTTTTTTTTGTAGTAAATTTAGTAAACAACATATGGTCATGCGGGCAAATGCATTTATATCTAGAACTTACTAAATTCAATCAGGTGATTTCAGCTAAATTTTTGTTTTATTCAATAAATATTAGAAATACAGACTGAATTGTTTATTTTTAATAGATCTATAACTTTTGGGAAGACAGTTTTTATGTAAAATTAGATATAAGGAAGCTATATGCAATCAAGTATAAATTTTATGGAAAATGGGGTTCCTGGGGCACCCTAATGTACACTTATATCAATGGAAGGAAAAAATTAATATATTTTAAAATTATAACAATTTATTTATAATTAATGTAATTTTCATATAAATTTCTTCGATTTAATCATTTTTCAGTATGAATATTTTTGCTTGATATTTATTTTTTGAAGGTAGATTAATTCCAACCTAAAAGTTTACAAGCTGGAATTTAATTATTATTTTATACTTTGTATATTTGCCTTTGTTATTAGGAATTATTTCATTTCATTGAAAAAATGGGAAATTTGAATTTTTATTTTTTGAGTAATTACATATAATATTATTCCAAATTAATTTGTTTTTCAATCATTTTAGCTTTTTTAATTTTCTTTTATTTCATTTGATTGTTTAATTTAATTATATATTTAGTAGAATTTTTTTAATTGTAGGAATTTTTTTTATTTTACGTAAAGTTGATTTGAAATTATTGATTCTTAATTATTGATACTTCTGTTGTTAACATAGGAGTTGTTTTAACAGTGATTTTAAATTTAAAAATTAAGAAGATTGTGGTGGATATAGAATAATGATTAAACATGGATTATCTTTCTCAGACCTATTTTGATTAGTTAATATAAGATATAAACGGTTAGGTTAGGAAGTCGAAGTTTATTAATCAATAAGGAATTATTAAATTTTACACCATCATTAACTTTATAATGATTTTTATCAAATTCTAGAAATATAGCTGATCTTCCTACTTTAAATTTATAAGGAATACTTTTATTAATAAGTAGAATTTTTAATTGATCTTGATATTTTGTAATTAGTTTATCATTATAAGTTATTTATAATATGCGTCTGGTGTACTGGAAAGATATCCCTGGACTCAGACAATACAAAACACTGATCACACATCATACACCTGCATTTATGCTCTTCTCTAGATTTAGTTCTGGGCTTTCTTCACAAATCTTTAAAGGGCTTTATGTAATCAATAATGAAATTGGTAAAATAGAACTCTGGCGGCAGTTCCGTCTGTTGGGCAATTTCACGACAATCATGTTAATATATATATTAAATAAATAACAATATATATTAATGAAAATTATTTTTATTTTTTAGAGTGAAAATTATTTTTTTTAATTACAACTATAATTGTAATAACATTGCTATTTGATTGAATACGATGAATACTTATAACTTTTGATTTATTAATTTCTTCTTTAATAAATTAGTTTAGAAAGCATTATTTATTAGGAGGAAAAAAACTAAACTTAAAATTTAGCAGCAAATAATGGATTGAACATATGTGTCAATGTTTAAAGAGTATTTTTAAACATTGATTTTTTATGTTAAAAAACCAAAACAGACAACGACATTTCTCAGTAAGTGCTCTTATTTTTGCAAATATCGTGATGAGTAGAGACCGGGTGGGCAAAATAGCAATACCGGGTGAAGAAAATAATCATGCGCCATTGCGTAGCATTAGGCCTTTTGTTTTTGTACAGCGTGATATTTTCACCTCATTACACAAACTTTTGAATATTATTTGAATAATCTAGAAAATTTTATACACAATTTTTCGAATGACTTTCTGATTCTTTTCTTTACCTTCTTTGCTTTTAAGTGTGCCTAGGTATCAATAAAGCATCGATGGTTTTCCTATGACATGCAATAAACAAAAATGCATTTACTTGGTATCGTAGTGGCATCGATGATTGATGCTAAAGTATCGATGCAGTATCGATGATACATATTAAGTGAAGAATTTGTTGAAAACAATTCCTCATTGTATTTTTGTAGTAATCATTTTTTTACCAAAGTTATTGAAAAAAAGAATCTTAAGCGAGGAGCTGTTCAACTTATCCAACATATCAATTCTAATAGCCCTTATTTAAAAACAGATGAGGTCAGAATCACCTTCTACTTTGTGTGGCAGTTGTTTTCAAAATATTAAGAACGTTAGATTTTATCAAAACAAGAATCTTTTGGAAAATCTGAATTAAATCAGATTTAGATTTAGATTCTGAATTAAATTAGCATTTAATAAATAAATTAAATGCTGATTAAACGTAATCAAAAGGCTACAGCCGTCTGGAATTTGAATGAACGGCATACTCTTCAAATTATTTAGGTATTATAAGTCCACTGGTATGTATTTATTTCTGAGAAATACGTTAAAGTTTAATTTTCCCTGTCCTACATCTTTGCGGAGATGGAATGAAATAAAAAATTTTCAGAGTGTAAATTGTATATATATGTACATACAGCCTTTGAAAAAGCAATCCTCAAAATGGACTCTATGAAAAGGAATGCATTTTGATTTGTTATGGAATTATAAAAAAATTTTGCTTACAATGCCTCTGCGGACATAATTTGTGGGCTGGTTGATTTAGGAAATAAACGGACAAATGAGAGAGGTACGCATATTTGTGTTTTTATAT
>NW_024031801.1:0-14054 GCF_002237135.1 Teleopsis dalmanni | reverse complement strand
TTAACACGGAACAGAATATCAAGAAGCCTAATACCCTTTAGGAAATTGTGGTTTTTAAAATAATTTTTTGAAGTTCCCGTGTCAATCAATATGCGAAGCTGCTTGCCACCTGGATTTCGTCGCGCGACAAATGGCAGGAGCGAATTTACCCTAAAAAATTAACATCATCTGAAATTTCACCATAGGGTGGTAATCTACATGAGCAGAATTCTGCTGATGTGCCATAGCATTAATTTTTTGTGATTTTTGGACTGGTGAGCGATTTGAGTTATTACCCTCATATTGCCGTTTCTGTATGTGATTTTCTGAGTAATTTATCTGTGGTTATATCATATTTGGCCGTCTAAAATAGGAAGCACCAAGGCGTCTACCAAACTCATTACTTGATTCCTATCCATGTTTATTTATTTTTTTTAACAAATATTTTACAAAAAATCAATTAGTATTAAATATTACGTTAACACTTTGCGTGCACTATCTTACAAAATTTTTAAGTTTTTTTTTTTGTTTTTTTGCTTCCCTTTATTAGTATACATTTTTACATAATGGAACTTCAAGTAATAATTCAAAAACAAGATTAAGAATTACATGAGTGAACTATTAATAGTGGATAAAAAGTAAAAGAAAACTTTTCTTTAAATTATATAAACTAAATATTATAAAATAATTAAAATTAATGGATAGATGATATAATAAATGAGTCAATTAAATAGACTGCTATGAATTTACTATGAATATATTAGTTAGATTATTATAGTATTGCTAGTTCTGATGGAAATAAGCGTTTCAATCTTCTGTTATGTGTGGCTTCGTCATTAGGCAGCTGCCTCATTGTTGGGATAGGATGGAAAAGTAATCTGTCTGTGTGCTTTTTACTATTTTTTCGGATAACGTCTGCAACGAAGGGTATCTTTAAATCGCGATGAATGTCATAGTTTGAGATGTACCATTCAGCGTTGATGGTAGTCCTTAGTATTTTTGATTGTAGTCTTTGCAGTATTTGAATGTTGTATTTGCATGCTGTACCCCATATTTCGGCTCCATATTTACATATTGGATCGATTATCGTTTTATATATTAGTAGTTCATTATCCACTGTTAGTTTTGATTTCGAGCAGAGTAGCCAGTACAATTGTCCAAAGCGACGCTTAATTTCATTGCTTTTAGCTTTAATATGGTCTTTCCAAGTTAATCTGCCATCTATAGTAATGCCAAGGTAATTTGCCTTTGTGTGTGTGAAGACTTCGTCATTGTTAATTTTTATACGTTTTAGGTCATATTTTCTATTCGTGTAGATAACATAAACTGTTTTGCTTGTATTTATTTGAACTCCCCATTTGTCGAACCATTCGAGCGTTGCAAGTTGTCTGTGGATATGTTAAAATTTATATGAGCTGTAATTAGTGCTGTATCGTCTGCAAAAGTTGCTATCAAACTTTGAGAATCAGAAGGTATCGGGACATCAGCCGTGTATAGCAAGTAGAGTAATGGACCTAGTACGCTTCCTTGGGGCACACCAGCTTTCATTTGTTTAAGTTCGGAGATTGAGTTTTTATACTTTTCATAAAAGTATCTATTTTGTAGATAGCTCTTAAGTATGAGGTAAAAGTTTGTTGGAAAAAGCTCTGATAGTTTAGTTAGTAGACCTCCATGCCAAACGCTGTCGAAAGCCTTTGCGACATCTAGATATACCGCCGATGAAAATTGTTTTGTGTCAATATCACTAGTTATTTTATTAACAACTCTTTGAACTTGTTGTATAGTCGAATACTTTTTCCGAAAGCCGAATTGATGGTCAGGTATAAGTTTTTCTTTATGGAGAATCGGTTCTAGTCTTTGATAAAATTATTTTTTCAAACAATTTTGACATAACTGGTAATAGGCTAATTGGTTTCGTTACAGATATGTCCTTATTTGGTTTAGGTATAGTGATTACTTCTGCTACTTTCCCAACTTTTGGAAAATACTTAAGGCGAAAAGCGCAATTAAACAGATTTCTCATATATGCAAGTGCTTGAAGAGGCAGTTCAGTCAAAATCTTTCCTGTGATACTATCATATCCCTGTGATTTTTTTGCTTTAATTTTATTTTTAATAGTATTCTTAATCTCTGTTATTGAAACTTTCTTTATTGCGACATTTTGAGTAGAGCTGCTCCGTGTAACGTTGCTATCATGCTGTTTTGGGTTACTAAACGTAGTTTCGAAGTACGTGGCGAAAAGTTCAGTTTTTTCGATGTTAGTTCTAGCCCAAGTTCCATTTGCTTTCCTCAGTGGTGGTTGATGCATTACTGAGTTGTTGATATTTTTAGTAACTTTTCATAAAGAATAGTTAGTGGCTTTGTCAGCTGTCAAGTTCATTATGCGTTTTTGCATGTTTTTATTTTGCTCATTAAGTAGCATAATTTTAAGTTCTTTGGTTAGTTTGTTTAATTCCTTTTTTAGTTCAGGGGACCGATTTATTTGCCATTGTTTTCTCAGTTTTCTTCTGTCCATTATCTTGCTTCTAACTGCCATCGAGATTTTATTTTAAGTGTCGTTTTGTTTAAGAACTGGGGTAGAATTTGTCACGGCAACAGCGATCATTTCACAATCGCGCTTTCGATTTCGTCTTCAGATTTTAAGGAAATATTAATTGTCAGGTCAGTATTAAGAATATCTCTAAACGTGTCCCAACATGTTTTGTTATTATAGATTAATTTTGTCCTTGAGATGTTTAGTTTTGTGTCGCTTTCATATGATAGCATAATTGGTGAGTGATCAGATGATAAGTCAGGAAGTGTACTTACTGTAAGAAATCGTTTATTTATATTTTTGGCCACGAAGAAGTCAATCACGTCTGGTATTTTGTTCATATCGGTAGGACAGTACGTAAGTTCACCTGTGCTTAGAATGTCTGCTTTTTTGTCAATGATAGCATTATGTAAATTTTTCCCTTTGCTGTTTGTAATTTTGAGCCCCACAAAGTATTTTTTGCATTAAAGTCTCCACCAACAATGTACCGATTGCCGAGAGTGTTAAGGTAGCTCAGGTATACATCCTTCGAGGTATTGTGTTTCGGAGGGCAGTAAATAACTGATACTGTTAATTCGCCTTTTGAATCTTGAATATGGACACTTGTAGCTTGTATTTGTTCTGTTTGGTATATACTGGCTATCGAGCATTGCATATTTTGCTTAATAATTACTGCTGTTCCACCATGGGCTTTGTTGTCGGGATGATTTGTATGATATATCGAATAGTTAGGGATTTTGATGAAACTTTTGTCTGTGAAGTGTGTCTCTGATACCAGTAGTACATCAATGGAATTGATATTTAAGTATGTTCTCAGTTCTAGTAGTTGTTTGCTGAGACTGTTTGCATTCCAATCTAAAATTTTTAATTTATTTCTGTCCATCCAGTTTGGTGATTAGGATGGTTAAAATATGTATAACGTTGGCAACTTGCGTCATAAGCTGTTTCATCATTTGCTGGAGTTCGGTAAATTCGGAGTTGTTTGGTTCATTGTTTATTGGAATGGGTTGAGTTGGAAATGATTTTATTATTTCGGCGTATGTTTTAGCTGGTTGGATTTGTTGGGTTTGTTGGGTGGTAGTTATTAGGTTCGTAACAGCTTTAGTTGGCAGAGATATTTCATTATTTTGAGATGTGGTTTTTTGTTGTTTTGCGCGAAGAGCTGGGAATCGTTTGATTTGAAGAGTTTTATAAACTGAACAACCTTTGTAGTTTGCAGTGTGATTCTCTTTACAGAGTGCGCATTTAACGACGTTGTTCTTACCTTTCATGGGACAGTCAATTGTTTTATGTCCTTCGGAGCATTTAACACAGATTGGCTTTCTTGTACAAAAATTTTTTGTGTGTCCATACTTTTGACAGTTGGTACATTGTGGTATTGTTCTGTTTGGATGGGGAGGTTCAAAATTTATTTTGCAGTGCAGTAGATCTTTGATATTGTAAATTTCCTTGTTATTTACATCTTGTTTAATTTCGATTGTAAATAGGTTTAATGGAGATTTTGTGCGCGGATGTAATACGTTTTGTATATTGCATACTTCATGTCCTAGTTCAGCTAGCTCTAATATAATTTCATTTTTGTTAGCGGAGTGGTACATACCGCGTAAGAAGAAGAAGCTCTTGCTCATTTGTAGCATAGTTTTCCTCACTCTTGGATAAGGTTTTAGACACCATTGTTATAGGCTTACCGTTTTGAGATAATACTGCTCCCAAAGCAATAGACGAAGCATCAGTTGTTAACTTAAAACACTTGCTATAATCAGGATGTTGAAGGAGAACATCTTCTGACGCTAAAATGTTTTTTAATTCTTCGAATTAAATCCCTAGCTTCACAATCAAATATTATTTTAGTTTTTTTTGAATATCTCATACTTATGTGGCCATTTTCATCACGAAGGTATTTTGTTAGGGGTTTAGCTAGCCTGGCATAGTCCCTAATAAATTTTCTATAATATCCAGACAAACCCAAAAACGAGCGTTTCGCTCTCAATGTCGTAGGCATTTTATAGTTAAAAATACTCTTAACTTTTTCTGGACATGTTTTTATGCCATCTTCAGTAACAACAAAACCCAGAAACTCTACGATTTTTTTAAAGAATTTTGATTTTTCTGAAGAAACTCGCATTCCCGCTTGTTCAAGTTTTTTTAATATCCTATCCGCATGTTGATATGAAGTTTTTCATTAGGTGAATAAATAATTATCCATGTAAACGTGACATATGTTCTCTATATCTTCTCGCAGGATATCATCTATTGCTCTTTGGAATATACTAGGAGCATTCTTTAGCCCAAATAGCAAGCGACAAAATTCATATTTGCCATTATTAACACGAAATGCTGTTTTTTGCCTATCGTTTTCCGCGAGGATAATCTGGTGAAAGCCAGATTTTAAATCTAATGTCGTAAATATCTTTGATTTCCCTAAGTTCGCGAGTATAACTGATGTGTCTGGTATCGGGTGTCTATCCGATATAGTTTTTTCATTAAGTTTTCTGAAATCAATCACCATTCTTTGTTTTTGCTTGTTTTTTGCTCATTATAGAGGCCTTTTTTGCTAACAACATGAATAGGTGAGTTATATGGAGAACATGACTTCTGAATTATATCATCTTCTAATAAGGATTTAATTTCTTTTTTTATAAATTCGGCGGCTGACATAGGGTATGGGTACCCCCTAGTATAAATAGGATCATCAGTAAGCAATTTAATTGTTGCTTTAACATTTGTATTATAAGGCAAAGCCCGATTAGGGTCTGCAAATGCATTATTATTTGCAATTATATCGTCTAATGCGGGTATCAATTGATTGGGAAAGGAATTTTGTTTATCTGTAGTTGAATTTACTTGTTCGCACGTTAAATAGTTAAGTATATCTTTTCCTTTTTTGTGGAAAAGGACACCAATTTTTGTGTCGATTTTTCCTTCTATTGCTTTGAGGAAATCATAGCCAATGATTCCGTCAAAACTACTTAGGGCTGGTAATATGTAAAAAATTGTGGTTTTGCCAAAAATATTTATTTCGCAAAATTTAGTAATCTTATTTGTTCCATTGACAGATTTAACACGGAACGGAATATCAAGAAGCCTAATACCCTTTAGGAAATTGTGGTTTTTAAAATAATTTTTTGAAGTTCCCGTGTCAATCAATATGCGAAGCTGCTTGCCACCTGGATTTCGTCGCGCGACAAATGGCAGGAGCGAATTTACCCTAAAAAATTAACATCATCTGAAATTTCACCATAGGGTGGTAATCTACATGAGCAGAATTCTGCTGATGTGCCATAGCATTAATTTTTTGTGATTTTTGGACTGGTGAGCGATTTGAGTTATTACCCTCATATTGCCGTTTCTGTATGTGATTTTCTGAGTAATTTATCTGTGGTTATATCATATTTGGCCGTCTAAAATAGGAAGCACCAAGGCGTCTACCAAACTCATTACTTGATTCCTATCCATGTTTATTTATTTTTTTTAACAAATATTTTACAAAAAATCAATTAGTATTAAATATTACGTTAACACTTTGCGTGCACTATCTTACAAAATTTTAAGGTTTTTTTTTTTGTTTTTTTGCTTCCCTTTATTAGTATACATTTTTACATAATGGAACTTCAAGTAATAATTCAAAAACAAGATTAAGAATTACATGAGTGAACTATTAATAGTGGATAAAAAGTAAAAGAAAACTTTTCTTTAAATTATATAAACTAAATATTATAAAATAATTAAAATTAATGGATAGATGATATAATAAATGAGTCAATTAAATAGACTGCTATGAATTTACTATGAATATATTAGTTAGATTATTATAGTATTGCTAGTTCTGATGGAAATAAGCGTTTCAATCTTCTGTTATGTGTGGCTTCGTCATTAGGCAGCTGCCTCATTGTTGGGATAGGATGGAAAAGTAATCTGTCTGTGTGCTTTTTACTATTTTTTCGGATAACGTCTGCAACGAAGGGTATCTTTAAATCGCGATGAATGTCATAGTTTGAGATGTACCATTCAGCGTTGATGGTAGTCCTTAGTATTTTTGATTGTAGTCTTTGCAGTATTTGAATGTTGTATTTGCATGCTGTACCCCATATTTCGGCTCCATATTTACATATTGGATCGATTATCGTTTTATATATTAGTAGTTCATTATCCACTGTTAGTTTTGATTTCGAGCAGAGTAGCCAGTACAATTGTCCAAAGCGACGCTTAATTTCATTGCTTTTAGCTTTAATATGGTCTTTCCAAGTTAATCTGCCATCTATAGTAATGCCAAGGTAATTTGCCTTTGTGTGTGTGAAGACTTCGTCATTGTTAATTTTTATACGTTTTAGGTCATATTTTCTATTCGTGTAGATAACATAAACTGTTTTGCTTGTATTTATTTGAACTCCCCATTTGTCGAACCATTCGAGCGTTGCAAGTTGTCTGTGGATATGTTAAAATTTATATGAGCTGTAATTAGTGCTGTATCGTCTGCAAAAGTTGCTATCAAACTTTGAGAATCAGAAGGTATCGGGACATCAGCCGTGTATAGCAAGTAGAGTAATGGACCTAGTACGCTTCCTTGGGGCACACCAGCTTTCATTTGTTTAAGTTCGGAGATTGAGTTTTTATACTTTTCATAAAAGTATCTATTTTGTAGATAGCTCTTAAGTATGAGGTAAAAGTTTGTTGGAAAAAGCTCTGATAGTTTAGTTAGTAGACCTCCATGCCAAACGCTGTCGAAAGCCTTTGCGACATCTAGATATACCGCCGATGAAAATTGTTTTGTGTCAATATCACTAGTTATTTTATTAACAACTCTTTGAACTTGTTGTATAGTCGAATACTTTTTCCGAAAGCCGAATTGATGGTCAGGTATAAGTTTTTCTTTATGGATAATCGGTTCTAGTCTTTGATAAAATTATTTTTTCAAACAATTTTGACATAACTGGTAATAGGCTAATTGGTTTCGTTACAGATATGTCCTTATTTGGTTTAGGTATAGTGATTACTTCTGCTACTTTCCCAACTTTTGGAAAATACTTAAGGCGAAAAGCGCAATTAAACAGATTTCTCATATATGCAAGTGCTTGAAGAGGCAGTTCAGTCAAAATCTTTCCTGTGATACTATCATATCCCTGTGATTTTTTTGCTTTAATTTTATTTTTAATAGTATTCTTAATCTCTGTTATTGAAACTTTCTTTATTGCGACATTTTGAGTAGAGCTGCTCCGTGTAACGTTGCTATCATGCTGTTTTGGGTTACTAAACGTAGTTTCGAAGTACGTGGCGAAAAGTTCAGTTTTTTCGATGTTAGTTCTAGCCCAAGTTCCATTTGCTTTCCTCAGTGGTGGTTGATGCATTACTGAGTTGTTGATATTTTTAGTAACTTTCCATAAAGAATAGTTAGTGGCTTTGTCAGCTGTCAAGTTCATTATGCGTTTTTGCATGTTTTTATTTTGCTCATTAAGTAGCATAATTTTAAGTTCTTTGGTTAGTTTGTTTAATTCCTTTTTTAGTTCAGGGGACCGATTTATTTGCCATTGTTTTCTCAGTTTTCTTCTGTCCATTATCTTGCTTCTAACTGCCATCGAGATTTTATTTTAAGTGTCGTTTTGTTTAAGAACTGGGGTAGAATTTGTCACGGCAACAGCGATCATTTCACAATCGCGCTTTCGATTTCGTCTTCAGATTTTAAGGAAATATTAATTGTCAGGTCAGTATTAAGAATATCTCTAAACGTGTCCCAACATGTTTTGTTATTATAGATTAATTTTGTCCTTGAGATGTTTAGTTTTGTGTCGCTTTCATATGATAGCATAATTGGTGAGTGATCAGATGATAAGTCAGGAAGTGTACTTACTGTAAGAAATCGTTTATTTATATTTTTGGCCACGAAGAAGTCAATCACGTCTGGTATTTTGTTCATATCGGTAGGACAGTACGTAGGTTCACCTGTGCTTAGAATGTCTGCTTTTTTGTCAATGATAGCATTATGTAAATTTTTCCCTTTGCTGTTTGTAATTTTGAGCCCCACAAAGTATTTTTTGCATTAAAGTCTCCACCAACAATGTACCGATTGCCGAGAGTGTTAAGGTAGCTCAGGTATACATCCTTCGAGGTATTGTGTTTCGGAGGGCAGTAAATAACTGATACTGTTAATTCGCCTTTTGAATCTTGAATATGGACACTTGTAGCTTGTATTTGTTCTGTTTGGTATATACTGGCTATCGAGCATTGCATATTTTGCTTAATAATTACTGCTGTTTCACCATGGGCTTTGTTGTCGGGATGATTTGTATGATATATCGAATAGTTAGGGATTTTGATGAAACTTTTGTCTGTGAAGTGTGTCTCTGATACCAGTAGTACATCAATGGAATTGATATTTAAGTATGTTCTCAGTTCTAGTAGTTGTTTGCTGAGACTGTTTGCATTCCAATCTAAAATTTTTAATTTATTTCTGTCCATCCAGTTTGGTGATTAGGATGGTTAAAATATGTATAACGTTGGCAACTTGCGTCATAAGCTGTTTCATCATTTGCTGGAGTTCGGTAAATTCGGAGTTGTTTGGTTCATTGTTTATTGGAATGGGTTGAGTTGGAAATGATTTTATTATTTCGGCGTATGTTTTAGCTGGTTGGATTTGTTGGGTTTGTTGGGTGGTAGTTATTAGGTTCGTAACAGCTTTAGTTGGCAGAGATATTTCATTATTTTGAGATGTGGTTTTTTGTTGTTTTGCGCGAAGAGCTGGGAATCGTTTGATTTGAAGAGTTTTATAAACTGAACAACCTTTGTAGTTTGCAGTGTGATTCTCTTTACAGAGTGCGCATTTAACGACGTTGTTCTTACCTTTCATGGGACAGTCAATTGTTTTATGTCCTTCGGAGCATTTAACACAGATTGGCTTTCTTGTACAAAAATTTTTTGTGTGTCCATACTTTTGACAGTTGGTACATTGTGGTATTGTTCTTTTTGGATGGGGAGGTTCAAAATTTATTTTGCAGTGCAGTAGATCTTTGATATTGTAAATTTCCTTGTTATTTACTTCTTGTTTAATTTCGATTGTAAATAGGTTTAATGGAGATTTTGTGCGCGGATGTAATACGTTTTGTATATTGCATACTTCATGTCCTAGTTCAGCTAGCTCTAATATAATTTCATTTTTGTTAGCGGAGTGGTACATACCGCGTAAGAAGAAGAAGCTCTTGCTCATTTGTAGCATAGTTTTCCTCACTCTTGGAAAAGGTTTTAGACACCATTGTTATAGGCTTACCGTTTTGAGATAATACTGCTCCCAAAGCAATAGACGAAGCATCAGTTGTTAACTTAAAACACTTGCTATAATCAGGATGTTGAAGGAGAACATCTTCTGACGCTAAAATGTTTTTTAATTCTTCGAATTAAATCCCTAGCTTCACAATCAAATATTATTTTAGTTTTTTTTGAATATCTCATACTTATGTGGCCATTTTCATCACGAAGGTATTTTGTTAGGGGTTTAGCTAGCCTGGCATAGTCCCTAATAAATTTTCTATAATATCCAGACAAACCCAAAAACGAGCGTTTCGCTCTCAATGTCGTAGGCATTTTATAGTTAAAAATACTCTTAACTTTTTCTGGACATGTTTTTATGCCATCTTCAGTAACAACAAAACCCAGAAACTCTACGATTTTTTTAAAGAATTTTGATTTTTCTGAAGAAACTCGCATTCCCGCTTGTTCAAGTTTTTTTAATATCCTATCCGCATGTTGATATGAAGTTTTTCATTAGGTGAATAAATAATTATCCATGTAAACGTGACATATGTTCTCTATATCTTCTCGCAGGATATCATCTATTGCTCTTTGGAATATACTAGGAGCATTCTTTAGCCCAAATAGCAAGCGACAAAATTCATATTTGCCATTATTAACACGAAATGCTGTTTTTTGCCTATCGTTTTCCGCGAGGATAATCTGGTGAAAGCCAGATTTTAAATCTAATGTCGTAAATATCTTTGATTTCCCTAAGTTCGCGAGTATAACTGATGTGTCTGGTATCGGGTGTCTATCCGATATAGTTTTTTCATTAAGTTTTCTGAAATCAATCACCATTCTTTGTTTTTGCTTGTTTTTTGCTCATTATAGAGGCCTTTTTTGCTAACAACATGAATAGGTGAGTTGTATGGAGAACATGACTCCAGAATTATATTATCTTCTAATAAGGATTTAATTTCTTTTTTTATAAATTCGGCGGCTGACATAGGGTATGGGTACCCCCTAGTATAAATAGGATCATCAGTAAGCAATTTAATTGTTGCTTTAACATTTGTATTATAAGGCAAAGCCCGATTAGGGTCTGCAAATGCATTATTATTTGCAATTATATCGTCTAATGCGGGTATCAATTGATTGGGAAAGGAATTTTGTTTATCTGTAGTTGAATTTACTTGTTCGCACGTTAAATAGTTAAGTATATCTTTTCCTTTTTTGTGGAAAAGGACACCAATTTTTGTGTCGATTTTTCCTTCTATTGCTTTGAGGAAATCATAGCCAATGATTCCGTCAAAACTACTTAGGGCTGGTAATATGTAAAAAATTGTGGTTTTGCCAAAAATATTTATTTCGCAAAATTTAGTAATCTTATTTGTTCCATTGACAGATTTAACACGGAACGGAATATCAAGAAGCCTAATACCCTTTAGGAAATTGTGGTTTTTAAAATAATTTTTTGAAGTTCCCGTGTCAATCAATATGCGAAGCTGCTTGCCACCTGGATTTCGTCGCGCGACAAATGGCAGGAGCGAATTTACCCTAAAAAATTAACATCATCTGAAATTTCACCATAGGGTGGTAATCTACATGAGCAGAATTCTGCTGATGTGCCATAGCATTAATTTTTTGTGATTTTTGGACTGGTGAGCGATTTGAGTTATTACCCTCATATTGCCGTTTCTGTATGTGATTTTCTGAGTAATTTATCTGTGGTTATATCATATTTGGCCGTCTAAAATAGGAAGCACCAAGGCGTCTACCAAACTCATTACTTGATTCCTATCCATGTTTATTTATTTTTTTTAACAAATATTTTACAAAAAATCAATTAGTATTAAATATTACGTTAACACTTTGCGTGCACTATCTTACAAAATTTTAAGGTTTTTTTTTTTTGTTTTTTTGCTTCCCTTTATTAGTATACATTTTTACATAATGGAACTTCAAGTAATAATTCAAAAACAAGATTAAGAATTACATGAGTGAACTATTAATAGTGGATAAAAAGTAAAAGAAAACTTTTCTTTAAATTATATAAACTAAATATTATAAAATAATTAAAATTAATGGATAGATGATATAATAAATGAGTCAATTAAATAGACTGCTATGAATTTACTATGAATATATTAGTTAGATTATTATAGTATTGCTAGTTCTGATGGAAATAAGCGTTTCAATCTTCTGTTATGTGTGGCTTCGTCATTAGGCAGCTGCCTCATTGTTGGGATAGGATGGAAAAGTAATCTGTCTGTGTGCTTTTTACTATTTTTTCGGATAACGTCTGCAACGAAGGGTATCTTTAAATCGCGATGAATGTCATAGTTTGAGATGTACCATTCAGCGTTGATGGTAGTCCTTAGTATTTTTGATTGTAGTCTTTGCAGTATTTGAATGTTGTATTTGCATGCTGTACCCCATATTTCGGCTCCATATTTACATATTGGATCGATTATCGTTTTATATATTAGTAGTTCATTATCCACTGTTAGTTTTGATTTCGAGCAGAGTAGCCAGTACAATTGTCCAAAGCGACGCTTAATTTCATTGCTTTTAGCTTTAATATGGTCTTTCCAAGTTAATCTGCTATCTATAGTAATGCCAAGGTAATTTGCCTTTGTGTGTGTGAAGACTTCGTCATTGTTAATTTTTATACGTTTTAGGTCATATTTTCTATTCGTGTAGATAACATAAACTGTTTTGCTTGTATTTATTTGAACTCCCCATTTGTCGAACCATTCGAGCGTTGCAAGTTGTCTGTGGATATGTTAAAATTTATATGAGCTGCAATTAGTGCTGTATCGTCTGCAAAAGTTGCTATCAAACTTTGAGAATCAGAAGGTATCGGGACATCAGCCGTGTATAGCAAGTAGAGTAATGGACCTAGTACGCTTCCTTGGGGCACACCAGCTTTCATTTGTTTAAGTTCGGAGATTGATTTTTTATGCTTTTCATAAAAGTATCTATTTTGTAGATAGCTCTTAAGTATGAGGTAAAAGTTTGTTGGAAAAAGCTCTGATAGTTTAGTTAGTAGACCTCCATGCCAAACGCTGTCGAAAGCCTTTGCGACATCTAGATATACCGCCGATGAAAATTGTTTTGTGTCAATATCACTAGTTATTTTATTAACAACTCTTTGAACTTGTTGTATAGTCGAATACTTTTTCCGAAAGCCGAATTGATGGTCAGGTATAAGTTTTTCTTTATGGAGAATCGGTTCTAGTCTTTGATAAAATTATTTTTTCAAACAATTTTGACATAACTGGTAATAGGCTAATTGGTTTCGTTACAGATATGTCCTTATTTGGTTTAGGTATAGTGATTACTTCTGCTACTTTCCCAACTTTTGGAAAATACTTAAGGCGAAAAGCGCAATTAAACAGATTTCTCATATATGCAAGTGCTTGAAGAGGCAGTTCAGTCAAAATCTTTCCTGTGATACTATCATATCCCTGTGATTTTTTTGCTTTAATTTTATTTTTAATAGTATTCTTAATCTCTGTTATTGAAACTTTCTTTATTGCGACATTTTGAGTAGAGCTGCTCCGTGTAACGTTGCTATCATGCTGTTTTGGGTTACTAAACGTAGTTTCGAAGTACGTGGCGAAAAGTTCAGTTTTTTCGATGTTAGTTCTAGCCCAAGTTCCATTTGCTTTCCTCAGTGGTGGTTGATGCATTACTGAGTTGTTGATATTTTTAGTAACTTTTCATAAAGAATAGTTAGTGGCTTTGTCAGCTGTCAAGTTCTTTATGCGTTTTTGCATGTTTTTATTTTGCTCATTAAGTAGCATAATTTTAAGTTCTTTGGTTAGTTTGTTTAATTCCTTTTTTAGTTCAGGGGACCGATTTATTTGCCATTGTTTTCTCAGTTTTCTTCTGTCCATTATCTTGCTTCTAACTGCCATCGAGATTTTATTTTAAGTGTCGTTTTGTTTAAGAACTGGGGTAGAATTTGTCACGGCAACAGCGATCATTTCACAATCGCGCTTTCGATTTCGTCTTCAGATTTTAAGGAAATATTTATTGTCAGGTCAGTATTAAGAATATCTCTAAACGTGTCCCAACATGTTTTGTTATTATAGATTAATTTTGTCCTTGAGATGTTTAGTTTTGTGTCGCTTTCATATGATAGCATAATTGGTGAGTGATCAGATGATAAGTCAGGAAGTGTACTTACTGTAAGAAATCGTTTATTTATATTTTTGGCCACGAAGAAGTCAATCACGTCTGGTATTTTGTTCATATCGGTAGGACAGTACGTAGGTTCACCTGTGCTTAGAATGTCTGCTTTTTTGTCAATGAT
>NW_024031800.1:0-14065 GCF_002237135.1 Teleopsis dalmanni | reverse complement strand
TATTGAAATTCCGGCATCGAAAGCAACTGTACTGCGCGGACATGAAAGTGAAGTATTCATATGTGCTTGGAATCCAAGTCGAGACTTACTTGCAAGTGGTTCCGGTGATAGCACAGCGCGTATATGGGATATGTCTGACGCTATGGCCTCGCCAAATCAATTAGTCTTGCGTCATTGCATACAGAAAGGCGGTGCGGAAGTACCGAGCAACAAAGACGTTACTTCTTTGGATTGGAACGTAATATATATAATATAATTTTTGTTTTTAATAGATTCATCAGTTTTGTTATAGTGCGATGGTACATTACTTGCTACTGGAAGTTATGATGGTTATGCTCGCATTTGGAAAACTGATGGACGCTTAGCTTCAACTCTTGGACAACATAAAGGGCCAATATTTGCTCTAAAATGGAATAAACGTGGTAATTATATACTTTCCGCTGGTGTAGATAAAACAACGATTATTTGGGATGCATCTACCGGTCAATGCACACAACAGTTTTCATTCCACAATGCACCAGCGCTTGATGTTGATTGGCAAACAAATGTTTCATTTGCCTCATGCAGTACAGATCAACGTATACACGTTTGTAAGCTGGGTGTAGATAAACCTATTAAAACCTTCCAAGGACACACTAATGAGGTAAATGCTATTAAATGGTGTCCGCAAGGTCAGCTGTTAGCTTCTTGTTCCGATGATATGACACTAAAGATTTGGTGTATGAAACGAGATCATTGCTGTCATGACTTGCAAGCACATTCCAAGGAGATTTACACAATTAAATGGTCACCCACAGGACCGGGCACACATAATCCAAACACTAATCTTATTCTTGCTTCTGCTTCATTTGATTCTACTGTACGTTTATGGGACGTAGAACGTGGGTCTTGCATACATACTTTGACAAAACATACTGAGCCAGTGTATTCAGTAGCTTTTAGTCCTGATGGCAAATATTTAGCATCAGGTAGTTTCGATAAGTGCGTACACATTTGGAGCACACAATCTGGACATCTTGTGCATAGCTATAAGGGCACAGGGGGAATTTTCGAAGTTTGTTGGAACTCTAAAGGCACAAAAGTTGGTGCAAGTGCATCTGACGGCAGTGTATTCGTTTTAGATTTAAGAAAATTTTGATCTAAGTCTCATTCTCGTAGATCTTACATGCATTAACGATAATCATTTTAATTTTATTTGACATTTAAACATATTGATCTTTTAATATAACATAAGAAGTACTGATTGCGGTCATGTACACAAAATAAAATATTTTTACATGATATTTTCTAACAAAATGACAAAAATGCGGGAGCAGATTTCCTAGTGACAAAAAAGTCGTATCAAACTGGTTCATTTTCAATATTAACCGAAAGTATTTTATAGAATATATTCCTCAAACAAAAACATCAATCAAAAGACTCGAAATGATTTATCAATAATTAAATGGATAAATACTTTTATACGCTTTACGTATATCAAGATCTTATCTTCATATTTTTTAATAAAAGTATTATCCATCTGTCACCCACTGTTTTTTCCGCAAAAGGCGTTTTAACTAATAAAGCGTTTTTGTGCGTATTTGTCGAAAAAATCAGTGGGTAATGATCGAAAGTTTTGTAAAATAAGAATTTTGACGTAGTAAAACATTAGAAACTCATTAAGCAAAAAAAAAAAAATTAGACATCAAATTAAAAAATTTGTAATAAACCAAAATTTGGTATATTAATCAAGTTTTATAAATGAATCTTTTTCGAGATATTGCTGTCTTTTTGACTGAAGTTTGTTTTCGGATGAATATTCTTTATCATGCTGTATCTCGAATAATATTGAAAAGTGACCACTCATTATGTACGACTTCTTTAGTTTCTTTGATTAAGCAATCATCCGCATTTATGCTATTTAAAATAGTTTGGAAATATCCTGTATTAAAACCCATTTACACATGCTTGACAAGCACGATTTTTAGATTTGCAAACGCAGAAACATTTTGTAAAATAACACATTTACTTGATGATCAATCATATAATGATTAAATTAAAATAACTATTTGCTGTATAAATAATTTACCCAGATGCAAATCAATCTGAGGTATCAATAATTTTTGTCATATATTACAATCTAATATAATTAAAAAAGAAAAACTATAGCAAGTAGATTTTAATTACCAGAAATATAATATTAATGTTGTAATATATATATGTATGAATATATATTAGTGCGATATACGCGCATAAATGTTTGGTATTGTAACTGCATTTGTAGTGTATCTTAGACTTTAAACTCTTTAAAGTTTTAACAATTTTTTAAAAGTAAGATAATCTTAATGTTAAACTATTTAACACGAACGTTTTTGATGTAATTTAATAAATATAGCATTTCAGAGAATATCTGAATGCAACTGGAACGCAGCGCAATAGTTTTATTGTTCAGTGTTTGACTTAAAATCACTGAAACTACCACTAAGGAATGAGTTCGAAAGATCCCAGCCTTCAGATTGTAGAAGACTTCCGGGTAAAATCAGATTCCAGTAAACAGAGGGTAATATATAAAAAGCTTAGTAGTTGGATTTCCAAATTCATTACTAATTTTAGTCCTGTATCAAGACCTGCAATCGCTAATTGAACTCAAACACTAAAGTTTTAAAAAACTGTAACTCTGACACCATCATAGAGCCCCATAATCAACTATTTATGTAGCTACAAGCTCATGCTTTCAATATATTAACGACATATTATTCACAACTGAAACTTACATTCAAGTTTTTACACCACAAATAAACTTAGCGAACAAACGGATCAGCCGCTGCTCCACGCATAAGAACAGTAATCACCCTAACACCGTATCCGGGTATCAATAGCGGTTAACCACTGCGAAACTGGCAATTCAACAGAAATATCTGAGTTTAGTCAAGCAATACTGGTTAGAGGAAGCAATATACCCACTAGTTTGCTACTTCAATAAAGCAGAACCTGTCGTGGTTGTGGCTCTGAGGGAGAGGAGAAAACTGTGTTTCAACTCATGTGCCAGTGCCCTTCTTTAGCTATGAAAAGATCGAAGGTCTTGGGGGCCTTGTCGTGGTTGTGGCTCTGAGGGAGAGGAAAAAACTGTGTTTCAACTCATATGCCAGTGCCCTTCTTTAGCTGTGAGAAGATCAAAGGTCTTGGGGGCCCCTTTTTCTTACCGATCTGTCTGAGCTGTCATCTTGCAATATTAGGGATTTAGCCAAATTCATAGAACTATCAGTTTGGTTTACCTTAACTTAATGTGGGATAAATGTCGTTGCGTTCGTCGTATACTAACCTTTTAGTCTATGTAACGCCATTCCTGTGGTGCCACAATGTGCCATTATTTGAGCTCAAGTGGGGTTTCTTGAGTAAAAGTTGCCACTCTAATCAACCTACCTAACCACTGGGAACAGCATTAGTATAAGCCTAACAAAGGACATGAACCTACCAACTGTATACGTGTTAGCATAACACAATTTTTAAAAATAATTTCTGACATAGTTAAAGATAGATTAAATTTGGTTTTTAATGTTAATTATCATGGAGGAAACCACAGGCCTCTCTTTTAATAGTTAATATTAATAAAACAGAATACCATTGGGATATAGCATGACGGCAGCCTATGTCTATAAGTGGATAACCTCACTTCATTTTAATAGATGGAGAGAGTTGAGCACTTGTAGACAGACCAAACTCATGTTACCAAAACCGTGGGCCAGAGAAGCGATAAAGGTGCTTAGCTATTCGCGGAGCACCCTGAGCTGGCTGACCTCACTAATTACTGGACATGGCAACTTCAAATATCACCTCAAAAAGATAGCTCTTGCTGAGGAAGACACTTGCAGACTATGTCTAGAAGAAAAGGAGACAGCGGTGCATATATTGTGCCAATGTTCAACACTGGCAAGTAGGAGGAAGGCTGTCTTGGGACACCATTGGGTTGGTGAGACTTGGCAGGAAACCTCAAGCTAAATGAACTGCTTGCATTAACAAAAGATGTAGTTATGTGAACGGAAGCCACTCCAGCTTTAACTCAATAACAACATCCGAGAATCGAAGGACGAAAAAGGACCCAAGTCGTTTCGTGGTCTACTTCGACTAATCCTTCACTTCAGTGGGGCCACTTGTTGGACAGTGCGCTGTCCCAACGTCCCACCATATATAGATTGCTGCTCCATATGCTTTTTCAGATGCATCTACAAAACAATGTAATTGAATATCTAATGGAATTTCGTGGTTAAAAACATATCTCGGAATGATCATATTATTAGTTTCTTGCAGTCTTGACCGAAACTTAACCCATTCGGCTTCATATTCATGAGGTAACAGATCTTCCCAGGTCGTCTTTACTTCCCAAATTCGTTGAACAAATATTTTTGCTGTGACTATGATTGGTGCTACCAATCCTAATGGGTCATAAACTCTTGCTAAGTCTGAAACTACTGAACGCTTAGTAAAAGTTGTACATGGTGTTATACTTGTTGTTATGCACAAATTATTAAGCTGTGGTGTCCAAATCATTCCCAAAGTCTTAGCTGTTTTGAACGAACAAGTAGAAATATCCCAACAGACTTCTTGATCATGTGGTGAAATGTTTTGTAGTAATTATGGGTGATTAGCGCACCATTTTCTTGGCTTAAAACAATATGATTTCAAAATGTTAATTAGTTGTTCTTGAATCACCTTAGCCTCTATCAGACTGTTAGAGCCACATAATCCATCATCGACATAGAAATCTCTTCGTAGGGTCTCTGCTCCAAATGGATAAGTACCAGAACTTTCTCTTGCTAAAGTTTGTAAACATTTGGTAGCTAAGTATGGAGCTGATCGAGTCCCATATGTCACAGTTTTTAGTTTATAAAATCGTAGCGGCTCCTGTGGATTATTTCTCCAAATGATTAATTGTAGCATTTGATCTTCTGGGTGAATAAGTATTTGCCTATACATTTTCTCAATGTCCGTTGTGAAAGCGTATCTTGGAATTCTGAATCGTAATAATATTGAGAATAGATCGCTCTGTACCACAGGACCAGTATGCATAATGTCATTCAATGATCGACCTGATGAAGTTTTACTAGATGCATCAAACACAACACGTAATTTTGTCGTGGTGCTATCTGGTTTTATCACGCAATGATGAGGAATGAAATAATGTGAGGCCATGATGTCATCAGGTTGAATTTCTTCCATGTGACCGAGATCTTTATACTCAGTCATAAACTGCACGTATTGAGCCCTTAATGCTTCATTTTTTGACAGCCGTCGTTCAAGAGAGAAAAATCTGCGTTGTGCAATTTCACTAGAGGATCCTAATGTTGATACACTGTCAATAAGTGGCAATTTCACAATAAATCTGCCTTCTTTAGTACGTTTCAAGTTTTCCACAAAATGAGTTTCACATAATTTTTCTTGATCAGACAGTAGTTTTGAATTTTGTGCTGATTCTTCAAGATCCCAAAATCGGACGAGGAGATTATTTAGCGAATCTTCTTCTTCGCTAAACATACAACAGACAGCGTCACCTTTTGCTGTTTCTGATAGTTTGCCACTTACAACCCATCCAAGAGTAGTATTCTGGAGTATTGGTTTGTCAACTCCCAATTGGATTTGCCCTGACGTCAAGAGATGTGGATAAAATTCAGCTCCTAATAATACGTCTATTTTTTGTGGCTCATTGAAGTTAGGATCAGCTAATGTAATATTTTTTGGAATGTTCCATGAACTGATATTGACACATTGTGTTGGTTGTGGAGCAATAATATGTGGTAACACAAATGCTTCTAAATTTGTATTGAAATTGCTATTCATTGATTTAAAGACAGTGCTGATTCTTTGACGAGCACCCTTTGTGGTGTTACCAACTCCATTTATACGCATTGATGTTGCTTTTGGAGTTATTCCTAGTCGATGAGCTACCCTCTCGGTCATTAAATTAACTTGAGAACCTGAGTCTAATAATGCTCTACATTGAATTTCTTGGCCGTTATGTGCCAATAATCTTATAGTTGCTGTTCCTAAGAATACATATTGCTGTTTATTGTCCTTTCTTGCAATAGTTAATGATGCTTGATGATCAACGCTTAAACCTGTGCTTACATTGCGTTGAGTATTGTTAGACTTTGGTATTGTTGTTTGTTTTTCAGTGCCATTAACCCATGAGTTTACATGTAGTAAAGAGTTGTGTTTTTGATTACATTTGATACAATTGCCTGATTTACAGTTGTATGCTATATGACCTGGTCGCAAACAGTTACGACATAAGTTTTGTTTTTCAACAAATTGTAGTCGTTCAAAAGTATTTGCTTGTAAGAACCCTTTGCATTGGTATATTTGATGTAAATCTTGCTTACAATATATGCATGATTGCCTGGTTGATTTGTTGATTGTTGCGGTATTACATACCTTTACGTCATTATTGGTAGTACTCTTTTGGCCGATAGCTTCCAGAGTTTGAAAACGTGTTTCAATGAAACTTAGAAACCCTGTCATTGATTGTAATTCCTTTGGTCTTGCCAATGATTGCTCATACAACGTATGTGTAGTTGCATCCAGCTTCTTTGTTAATAAATGAAGAAGGAGTGGATCCCAATGATCTGTTTGAACATTTAAGTTATTTAATGCCAACAAACATTCATGTATTACATCATGTAGTGACTTTAGAGATATTGCAGTGCCAGAGCATTGAGGTTGTCCGAGCAGCCGTTGTATTAACATGGTTGTTAATATCCTCTTATTCCTGTATCTCTCCTGAAGTATCTTCCATGCTACGTCGTAACTATCATTGGTAGTTGGCAGATGTCTGATAAGCCTCTCTGCTTCTCCTGATAAATTATTTTTTAAAAACCACATCTTTTGTACCTTGGGTAGTGATTGGTTGTCTACCATTTGAGAGAACATATCATAAAATTGTGTCCATTTAAGATAATCTCCGTCAAATCGCGGTATAGACACCTTCGGTAATTGGATTGGATTGTTAGTTACCTCTGTTGTAACTACATGTGGTTGTTTTGTTATTATCAGCTCAGAAATTGAAATCAAAGTTTGTTGTATTAATTCCTCTAATTGTTGATATTCGTCTATATTGTAACCAATTGATAGTGGGTCACTAGCGATTTCCCATATATTAAAATTGAGTTCCTCAATTTCTTGCCACAACTTGTTGATTTTTATTTTGTATATTTCCAACGCAGTAAACGTGTTTGATCCCAAATCTCCTTGGACCTTCTCCAATAGTCGTTTTAATGATATTTTCATTCCCATTTGCTTGTTAATGAGACATAAAATTTCTGTTTGTTTAGATACTTGCGACTTCTTGCTGAGATTTGCTTCATCACTGAACTCCTGTAGTTGCTGAGAGAATCGAGCAATGTAGCATTCTGCTAAGTCTTTAGTTTTTAAATAATCCTCATTAGTAAAATATTCATGAGTGGTTTCGACATCTGACAAATTCCTGATACGGTTGTCATTCTCTTCAAATTCACACCATATTTTAATTAAACGCCTTTTACGTTCTTCAAAGTAAGCTTTATTCAATTTCCTTTCTTTTGGATCCTTTTTGAAATTCGAAATCAATTTCTGGATTAATTGACCCAGTTGTTGCTGTTCGAGAATTAACTCCTCAAAAGTTTCCATATTTGTTTCCAGCAAATCAGGTACCTTGGTGCTTGTAACGTGTTCGCAGCTCACACTGTTGTGCTCTTGCTGTTTTATTAAAAGCTCACACTTGTTGTGCTTTTGCCTTTTATCTGCTTGAAGCTCACACTGTTGTGTTCTTGCTTCGACGCCTTAATGAAGTAGTATGTGATCGTGATCTTTGGTCACGTCCTTGATTTAAGTCCTTGATCTACGTCGATCACGTCGGGGTCACCAAAATTTATGTATATTTGAAAAGCCTTAATTCTTATAATATTCAATAAGCACTTTAACTTATTGAATATTGCTTATTGGTTATAGATTAAGCACTTGAAACTTACTCTATATAAAGCAGAATTAGGTTTTCGACAAGAATCAAAGAATAGTTTTTATTGATTGATTACTTTCTTTATTGTTTCAATTTCTTTTATACAATTTTTGTGTAATAATTTTATTAATAATAATTATACCTCAGCAACAAATTAATTGGAACACTGTTAATAATGCAAAATGCAACGTTGCATATTTCACCGTTCCTTCAGTTAAGTTGTTGCCTCAGCTTAACATAAATATTCAAAATAAATTATTTTACAATTGCTAAATTGCTTAAAATATAAATTGAATGACACAATTTAACAATGTGAAATAACATATTTATTACTTAATTTCTACCTTAACATAATGTATAAAATAGAACGTATTTATTATTATATATTATTTTCAAACAGTTTAACATTCACAAAATAAAATCATTTAATTAAATTAATCAAAAGTAAATTTATCATTTTCGTTTTCTTAAATTGTAAAATTCTTAATTGCTTTGAGTTTGAGGTACTCACGTTTGTTGAACAAATTTATGTATGTTAGTTGAGAAAGTTGACCATCGGTTGAGTAAGATTCGCATATGTAACGTCCTTTCTCTTAGATTTCGGCACGCTTATGTTTTTTTTCCTTATTTTATTATCATTAATTAATATTTCCAAAATAATTGTTTATGTAAGTTAAACAGTTCTTACTGCAATATCATTATCAATATTATTAGTATATTATTATTATCAATATTATTACTTTACTTTTAAAAATTTATTTTGTATAAAGATTTTTAAAGTAAACATTGTTAGCTTCATGTTGGTTTTGTATATTTACGGAGATTTTGCAAAATTCACTTTAACTTTTATTTTTCAGTATTCAGTATTTTTTAGAAAATTCAATTTAACTTTTATTTTTCAGTATTCATATATGCTTTAATTAGCTCAATGCATTTAATTGCAAAATTTTTTTATTTCTTTTAATTATTTTATACAAAATTCACCGTTTAAAAAAAAATTTTTCGAACTTTTTACGGATCGCTATATAATAAGAACATTGAAAAAATAAAAGTCCATATAATAAGAACACGTCTGCTTAGTTTAGTTCACGTTTCTTTATTAAAATTATTGTCTTACTTTGTCTTAAAACTACCGACTACATAATTGTCTTAGTACGCCAGCAAGCACTAACACAGCAGAGGAGCATGTATACATTTTATTATCTCACATAAGTGAGGTTTCATATTGCAGAAGTCTGGCTGCTTGCATATGGCTAAAGTCAATGATGGGAATGTGCTGCATATGCACATTCACAACACTGTACGTTAACCATTTAATGATATTTTATATGCACCTTAATATGCATTTATATAATTATATATATATAAAGTGTATATATGCTACAAGTGACACTAAGGCCAGAATTTCGTTACAACGCTAACTTAGACCAAATAACACATCACTCAATAAGTCGTGTGACTGACACACAGATGGCTTTGCCATTGTCAAATCCAAATGACGTTTATGATGTACCAACCCAGAAAAGACTATATGTAAAATTTCATGACATTTCGATTAGTCAGAAAAATATACGGTGCATGCTGTTATAAAAGCAGTGGTTGAATCAGACAGATTTACCAATTCATCTAAAGAAGAAGAAGCAGCAAATTTTATAGAAAAAATGCACAAAACCTTTGATTGTATGAATTTCACCACTCTCTATTCAAAGAATCCATTTTGCTGTGCTTTACAAAAAAATGTCGTTGGTTTCATTTACATAAAGAGTTCTTGAAATACTTTGGATCATCAAAATTTGTAGACTTAACAAAAAAGCTGTGTTTCTGGAAAGGTATTAAAATACCTTTAAGTGCTGTGTTGTAGCTTAGATAAGAAGTTTTTGCAAAAGATAATGACATTTATATATCGTGATGACAAATTATTTATGCCAACACAGACTAGAAAATACTTTTTCAGTTTTACGACAAAAGGGAGGACACAACAAACATCCTTCGGTATCCGAAGTTGTTTGAGATTTGGCACAACAACCAGGCAATATGACATCACTCCTCTGGTGTTTTTGACAGCAACAGTTTGACGTCTGGCAAGCAATAATTTTTGGCATCGTTTTTGCTTTTTACCTTTTCCGTTTCTTTTTCTTTGGTTTTTTCTGGCGTTTGGTGATGTACGCATATTTTGTTATATTGTGGCTTAAAAATTTATACAAACTACTATCACCCTAACCGTAAATTAGGGATATTTAAGTTTTCGTTTTTCACAAATTTTTTTAATAACAAATATTTATATTATTACAATTACTGTTTTTATTTTTTTTAATTAAATCTAACTTGCGCACAACGTTCACCGCTCACACCATACCAAAAAGACTCTTTCTCTTCTTCTTCTTCGTTTTTTTCCATTTTTTGTAGTGTTGCCAGCTAGTTCGTACGTGACAACTCGGCCAATCCTGAATATAAATCGTCCTCGATTTTCGAATCATCGTCTTCATCTAGTTCAGGCAAGCTGAAACACCATGGTTTAATCTTGTCAGAATACTGAGCAGAATTTTCGTGACGTTATCTGCATTCCTGGTATGTCTTCTACGAGGTATCGATCATGACCTAAGACTTTCGAGATTTGATACGGCCCACGATATTTCGGTTCAAGGTTTCGCGATTCACCGGTTGCTGGAGGTTGAGACTCGATCACAACTAAATCGCCTTCGGACCACTGTTTAGAGCTAGCGTGTTTATTGGCAAATCGTGTTTTCCACTTGGAACGCTCTCGTGCAATATTTTCCGCGGTCAGTATTCGTTTTTCAGCCATCGTTGTTTGGTTTACGTTATCATGTGTGTCGTCGTTCACGGCGGCTATGAGTTCATTGCGCACTATGTTTCGAAGATCAAAATCGAAGATAAGTTCATTTGGGCTGAACCCAGATGTTGTATTCTTTTGCGAGTTTATTGTGAATTGAAGGTTTCGCAGCGTTGTGTCCCAAGTTTTAGTATCTTAACTTGACGTACGTAAGTAGTTCAGGATCGTTTGATTTACGCGTTCCACTTGCCCGTTAGCACGTGGTGTACGCACGGCTGTTTTGATATGATGGATTCCGTTGTCGTTGCATTATGATTCAAAAACTTTAGAGGTAAAGGCGGTACCCCTATCCGTTACAATTTTAGATGGTAACCAAAAGTAAGTAGTGTAGTAATATAAGTATTATTTTAATTAGATTTGTATAAGTATTATTGTAATTAGATTTAAGAGATATTAGATTTAAGAGGTTGTAAATAGATTTAAGAGAGTGTATTTGTATTTGCTATTTTGTAAGCAGCAAATATAGCTGCAAGCAAGTATAAAGAAGTTGAACAGTCAGTAATAAATGGTGATAAACAACGCAAAGAAGTTTGTAATTACTCCCTACAATTTCAGAAGTGGGATTCGGCACGTTTTTTTTTTTATAAAATATATAAGAATTTGAATGTTTGAATTTATTTCAAAAATATAAAATATATTTAATATTGATGTAATTATTATCTCTAACTTATTAAAGATACTAACTTTTAAAAAAAAAAAAGAAACTTTAAAAATGAGTGACGCAGCGAAAAAGACTGTGTCAGAATTAAAAAACATGTGTAAGACAATTGGTTTGTCTGCACATGGCGACAAAGCCACGTTGGTGGCTCGGTTAAAAAGCTCGCCAAATTTTGAGCAGTTTCGAAAAGAATTGTATGTTGAAATTGTTGGAGATGATGGTGGTGAAAGTGATCAAGGGTCCGTGGCAGAACTGCGTCGATCTGATGGAGAGACAGTCGTCGGCGGTGTTAATGTAGACAAAGCGATCGACCAAAATGTAGTTCAGGGTGATAAAAAGGCACCAATAAGCTACAGCGGCACTGCACAAATGCAGATAAGGGACGACAATCATGCGTTCAGTGATGTAAGAGATGTTAATGCACATACATTGAAGCATGTTGACGAAACCGAGTTTCTTAAGAGAGAGTGTGCGTTGCTTGCACGTGAAAAAGAGTTACTGCTCAGGGAGAATGAATTGTTAAGAATTCAAAAAAATGTTGACTCGTTACGTCGGCAAGAAGAAGATGAAATTTCGTTAAATATTATTAAAGAAATTTTAAATGACTTTGATGGTAATTCTGATGCTAGTATGTGGGTCGAACAATTATTAAGTATAAAGAAAGCATACAATCTCAGCGAAAATAAAACTCGTGCGGTAATTGCAATGAAATTAAAAGGTCGAGCGCAATTGTGGCTGCACTCAATTAAAAATTGGATGACTGAGAGTGTCGACGAGTTGCTGAAACAACTATCAATAATGTTCGGAGTGCGGGAAAATAAATTGAAACTTCGCAAAAAGTTCGAGTTGCGTAAATGGCACTATAATGAAGAATTCTGTGAATATTTCAACGATAAAATTATGCTTGCAAATAAAATTTCCATGGACAATGACGAGTTGATTGACTATGTGGTGGATGGAATTCCAGACGCGCAAATACGAGTATATGCAAAAATGCAGCTTTTTAAAAGTAAAGACGAATTATTCGAAGCACTAGCAGGTTTAGAATTGAGAAAACCTGCAACCAATTCAGTGCGTAGAGTTGCAGCAGAAAGAAATGAACAGAGGCTGAGGTGTTTTAATTGCAACAGTTTTGGTCATTTCGCGGCTAATTGCGTGAAACCTAAACGGGAGTTGGGCGCATGTTTTGGGTGCGGCAGTGACAAACATCAAGTCCGAAACTGCTGGCAGAACAAAAACAAATTGAAGGATAATGATTAAGTAAAATATTTTAAATTTAGTCTATTTAAAAATATAACTAGTTACATTATTTTAGATAGCCTCGTCGATACAGGAAGCCCAGTCAGCTTGATTAGAAGGTGTCTAGTTCCAAACAATATCAAATTAAAACCTATTGGAAATGTTTCATATATTGGGTTAAATAAAAGTAAATTAAAAGATTTTGGAAAATTTTCTTGTTTTGTTAAAATAATGCAAAAAGTAATTCAAATCGAGTTGATTGTGGTGGACAGTGAAACGATGAGATACTCAGTTTTGTTAGGAAGAGATTTTTTAAATAAGGCAAATATTAAAATGATTTTAGATATAGAGAAAAAATATATACTTACAGACTTAATGGACGTGCGTGATAGCTATGATAAATTTGAACATGAAATTTTAGAAATTGAGTTCGGTATAAATGATGACGAAAATAATTTGTGCGTTGGAAATAAGATTTCATATAAAGATCAAATGTCATTTCATAAACTTTTCGAAAAGTGTTACTTGCGTTCAGTGCGACCTAACGAACCAAACGTTCGTAGTGAGATGAGGCTATTATTAGATGATCCTAAACCATTTGGTTGCCCCCCACGTAGATTATCCTATGCAGAAAAAATAGAATTGCAAAAAACAATAGAAGTGAATCAGAATTTGTCTCCCCAATTGTACTTGTGCGGAAAAAGTCTGGTGATATCCGAATGTGCGTAGATTACAGACGTTTAAATAAAATAACTTCAAAACTTAATTACCCAATTCCTTTAATTGACGATTTGTTAGACAGGCTAGCAAATAAAAAATTGTTCACAAAGTTAGATTTGAAGAATGGGTTTTGCCATGTTTATATGAACGAAGAGTCAATTAAGTATACGTCGTTTATTACTCCTATGGGTCAATATGAGTTTTTAAGAATGCCGTTCGGATTAAAAAAACCGCCGTCTGTTTTTCAAAAATTTATAAATAAAATATTTTCTGATATGGTGGTCGAAGAAAAAGTAATAATTTATTTGGACGACATAATGATAGCTACGGAAAATGTTAGAGAACATTTTGATATTTTAGAAGAAGTGTTAAAAAGGTTAGTAGAGAACAAATTAGAGTTGCGCCTAGATAAGTGTGAATTTTTACAAGAAAGAGTTCAGTATCTAGGATATTCAATTAGTAAAGACGGTATAAGAGCGAACGAAAAAGGGTTGGATGCAATTAGAGATTTTCCGATTCCCAACAAAGTTCTGTCAGTACAAAGTTTCTTAGGGCTCTGTTCATATTTTCGGCGTTTCACAAGGATTTTTCTGTAATAGCGAAACCCTTGTACTATCTGACGAAAAAGGAC
>NW_024031799.1:0-14079 GCF_002237135.1 Teleopsis dalmanni | reverse complement strand
TTTTATGCACGACATGTATGAAGTTATATATCCATGAGGACGGATGCTTGTTACCATCCAGAGGGGGCCACGTAAATGATGTGTGTCAATTTGGAAAGAACAGTGAGAAGGATTGCGATAGTATTCACCATGTTGAATGCAATCGGACACTTTATCTTGCATGTTCACTCCCTTCCCCCCAATGACTTGAAAAATAAAAGTCATTGGAAATACTTAAGTTATGTTATAAGCAGCCTAAGGTCTATAACTGGCACAGATGTCAATGCGTTTAATTGCGAAAACATACTATAAAATTTTTTCGCATTGAATTTTCTTCAAAGATGAGCTATATATCGTTTAGTGAATGTTTTATTAAATAATGTTTTCATATTTGTGACAGTGGATATATTCAAGTGACTGTAGAAATGATCGAAACATCCACTGTACCTACAATGTAGACTACATGTTGTGGCATTTGGTCTGGCAGTGTAGGAGTGAGATAACATTTGACACAAACTACCAATTCTAATTACTGTATCCAGATGATTTTTTATTTTTTTTGTGTGAAATCGATGCGAAAAACATGTGATTTCAATAGGAATAAGCAACAAGCCACAGATAATGTCATGTTCTAGCTATGTTGGGTAATGAATTTAAGGATGTTAAGTTTCACATTTTTTTAATGCGAATAGACCTCTAAGATTATATGAATAATCCCCACTGCACTATTTTCGATATGGACGTCAGTTAAGTTATAGCGGGCAAGTCATCGATAATTAATTTGAGAGGTACGATACTGTCACATGAGTGGACATTTATGATGTGTGTCAGGATCACAATAAAATGAGATAGTTTTTTTTACTTCTATTTACTTTTTTAATCATAAAATGTCTAATCTTATATTGCTTATTTTAATCAGTGTCTATTTAAGTAAAAATAAAATATAATAAAAATGTTTTTCCTTCAAATTGGTTCAACTATATAACTCAAAAGCTTTTAATTTATGGCAAGAATTATTTATATAAAATTAGCACAAAAATATGTTCCAGAAAATATAATGAGTCCTTAATGCGACAGGATATTTTGCAATTGTTAAATTACGAGCGCTGTTGGTGTTGGTTATATCCTTCATTACGCTGCCTTTAATTTAAAATTAAATCAAGAGCACCATAACGTTGTCAATGCCGGCTTGAGTAGTGCAAACATAAGAAATACTGTTCAGATGGCAGTGCCTTATTATTCACTGGTACGTATAACTTCCTTCAACCACTATAACATGGCATAAGCTACAATAATAACAACAGCAGGCAACCCAATTATCCACTGTTAGCTTAAATAGCAGCTAAGGGCTTAGGCGGGATGTTGTGGCGTACGCCGCTCTGCGTACGGTAACAATTCATACCGTTTCGTAGGCCATGTAGCTCCCAAAGAAGTGTGTACCGAGTGACAGCACATTCGTTCGTCCATATATTTAGGTAGACGCACTTCTGTCTGTTAGTTGGTTGCGCTGCTGGTAGCGAGGGTGCTGTTATCGCGCTTTGTTACTTGCTGTTGCACAAAACTGGATTACACGATTCAATCCAGAAATTTAATAATAAACGCCAAAATACCAAATTGGCTAACACGTACGAAATACTTAAATTGCTGCTCTAATTTTAAATCCCCATTCCTATGCGGGAAGGAGTGGGGTGTATTGCTTCGGTGGCAAGAAATTGAAATGAATGAAAATTAAATGAGTGCATAAAGCACCCTTCGTCTTTTTTAACGCGTTGGTTATTATTACTATTGTTGTTAATATTGTTGTTGTTGTTGTTGCTGTAGTTGTTGTTGTAGATTTTGATGGTCTTAGTTGTCATCCAATGGTAACCATCAAAAATAGACGTCAATATAAACACAACGCCATCTTGGATTGATATTGGACCAAGACGTGGTTCGACTGAAGTCCACAATTGTTGTTCCATTATTTGTTATAGTTGTTGTTTTTGCTGAGCTATTGTTGTGCACGAAAGTCTCTTGGGATAAATTAGTGGTTTCGACCTAATAACGTCCCTTACCACCCACACAACTCAATTTAAGAATTTTTCACATCGTGAAGTCACAGAGTCAGCTTGGCTGCTTGAAGAACGAAAGTCCTTATTATGCAAAAACTTGAGTTCAGCCGCAAAGGGTGCTGTGATTTGCTTGCCGGTACTCTCTTAAGCTACACTTCCGTTTATGGTTTCAGTCGTTGCGCAAATAAAAAGGGAAGCAACAATGCTGGGGCGCACTGATTTAATATTTATTTTATTAATAGAAAATTATCATAAAAAATTTTTGACATTTTGACATGTGTGTGTTGCGTTTTTGACTGTTGACGGTGCGGTACTAGGGTTGTTGTTTCGGGTGGTTCGAATGATTTGGGTGTTCGGCGCTGAGCGTTGAGCAAAAGTCGTCAATTGATGTGGAAATTACGAAATATTGTATTGTAGTTTTTTGGCAACATTTGTTGCCCTTGAGTTATTATTTTGACACTTGCCAATGAAAATAACATAAGGTGAATGAATTCATATTTTCGTTGAAAATTGAATATTTATTCGTGCAGTGGTGCCAGAGTAGGACGTCATTTAAACTAAGAGCTGTTAATTTGAGTGTATAAATTTACATCATTTTATTGACATTAAAAATACTTTGCGTTTAAGTTAAATTTTTAATTAAAAATTAAATTTTATTTCTTACAATGATGAAGAAATATTCCTCATTTTCCAGCCAGTATTTTAAGTGTCCAACTTATTTATAATTAATATTGCAGCAAATTTGCACTCGCACACAACGTATGCTGAAAGCAATACGAGGAGCACATTTTATGTGCAGACTCGAAAATAAAAATGCACCCAAATGTGTCCAGACGAAATGTCTACTGAACATTTGTGTGAAATGACGATTTAAAAGCGCACAATATTAATAAATACAATATTTTTTTATATATTGCACATATTTATTATTTTTGGTTGAAAGTTTTCAAATTTATTTATTAAACATCTTATAGAGTTTTCACAATGCGAACATATATTTTACCTAATTTTTATCTAATTAACCATACTCGAAATCCTGTAAATACCAACATTCGCTGCCACACCGACATAACATACTATTTCCCTCAATTTACCATCAATTTACTCGTACTCGCACACGGTCTTATATTTTAATTTTGAATTTATTATTTAATGTAGATTTAATACTTATATTACTTATTATTTTAAGGTTTATTAATTTAAAGCATGAGAATATCAGTCAACTACACTATGTAATTGAAATAGGAGTTAAAGTTTTTTTTGATAGAAAAAAGTCTTTGTTTCGAAATGTTATAAGTCAAGGAAATCAGTTCTGCGAAATTTAAGAAATCGGAAACTCAAAAATAAAATTAAAAAACTACAAAAAAATAAGTAAAATAAATAAATATGTTTCCAATAAAAGACAAAAATATTTATCTCAATATATAACCTTAAAGAAATTTTCAAAAAACGTAAACTATAAAAGTAACAAAAGGAAAATTTACTATCCTACTAGGAGGACGGTTTGATAAGTCAGTGACTCGATGTTGTCTGCTTTGAACGGCTATCAAACACCAACTGAACGACGTAGCTCGCTCAAAATTAGAAAGTTGTCCACTGGTAGATTACAGCTGACAGCAGCACTGTTGCATTTGGAGTAACTGCGCGGGAAATTCAAAAAGTCACTGACTTATCACACTGCCCTCGTATTTTATTAATTTCCTTGATGTTTTTTTTTATTAAATGAAATTTCTAATGATATGTTTTCAATGAATTAAAATTGAGAAAAGATATACCATGCTATTTCTTAAGAAAAAGTTATTCACAAGTAACACGTATTACATGAAAACACCATAAAAAAACGCTATCAGGTAATTCCACTAAATCAATTAAAATTATTTTGAAATGCAATTGATTTATAACAATTGAATTTGTTTGGCAGTATTTTTTAAAAATGTGCGTTATTGAAAATAAAGATATTAATTGAAAGTTTCCAAATTCAGTTATACTGTCGACCATATGCATATGTATATGGACATAAAAATCTGTATAAGTTAACACCCTGTATTACTATAACGGCACTTTGCCTGTATACACAATTCTATTGCGCATTAAAATATCTCACAACGCCTACTCGCGTTTGTGTATTTAATTTCAATCGGGCTTAATGCCTGTACTTCTTATAGCAACATTGTTGCAAATTGTTTTCTTTTCATACTGCAAGTATCTTGTAGAAAACATATCAAGTATCATATGAAATACTTGATCGATGAGATATCCAAATACTATTGGATATTAATCTCTGGCTAGTCATCTGGCTATTGACGTCAAAGCTAAAGACGCTTGAGAGGCGCTATAGAAAATAGAAGCTCCAATTCTATAGAATGGAGACAAGAAGCTTCTAAAATATTCTGATGAATTTTAGAAGTCATAATTCGATTGATCAATTCAATCCTGGAATTTTCATTAACGACTTTGGACATCAGAAGGAAAACTTCTAAGAGTCAGTCGTAAGGAAAAGCTGGAAGAAGACAAGTCGCTGTTCGGAATAAAATATAATACGTCATTGGTAGTTGCTTGAAAGATTAATTCCTCGTCTAAAAAATTGTCGGAATAAATTTAAAGATAAATTGAAATATAAAAATAAAATTATATTCAATACTAATATTAAAAATAGTTTATTGAAAAGATAAATTTGAATATATCTAAATTAAGATAAATTGTATAAAATAAATATAAGTGTTAAATTTTAAGCTTCATAAATAAATCATGTCTTTTTTAAAATGAATAAAATAGAACCCATTTATTAATTTACATAGTAAGGTTAGTTTAGAATTTAAATCTAATTGTTTCTTAGTTAATTATAAGTACTGATATATTATTAACTATTAAATGAGACTAAAACATTTATTACGAGTACAGCAACATTAATTTATTTTATTATTAGGTTTGAGTTTAATTACAGCTTAAATTTAATAAAACTCTTAAAATAAGTTAATTTCTAAATTTCTTGTAAAAAAATATTTTATTTTAATTATTTATTTTTTTTTTAATTCTATATCTATTTTATTACCCGAGCAAAACTCACCAAACAAATACTTTCAGATCACTTACTAAATTTGCATTTAAAAATGTTACATCCAAATAAGTTCACAAATAATTTTAAATTTTAAATAAATACTTAACAAAACCAATTATTTTAAATAGAATATGTTGACTTATGCAATTTTTAATATACGTTACGAAACCAACAAACGCAAATATCAATCCTTTCAAAAATTGCAGCAAAATAGTAGGTCTGTTCCACGAGCTACTCATAGTAAAACTCAAGTAAAACACAAGTAAAATTTACACGAAAATACACGAAAGATTTGCTGGTGGAACGCACTTGTGTATACACAGTTTTACTCGAAGTTACTAGGAGTAGCTCGTGGAACAGACCTAATATTTACTATTTCGAACAAGTGTGAAATTTACAATTGTGAAATTGTGAAATTGTGAAATAAAATCTGTGTGCGTGCAATTTTTTTCTTAACACCACAAATGTGCGTGTGCCCGCTGCACCACTCTGTTTTAAACCATGTGCACATATATATTCATATAAAAATGTACGAAATATACCATCGTATATAATAATATAATATAATCCATAATAATATTATAGATAATTATATTTGAGATAATTATATTTGCAACAAATTGAGCTAAATTGAAGCGAGTGGTAACGAGTGTATCCAATTCTGCGCTGCGAATCACTACGCAACAGTTTGTTGTTAGCGATATTTTACCATCTTTAACTAATCGACGCTAATCATTCGATGCTGTCACAGCTTTCTTTCACACTGAAGCTCGGAGATCATTACTTCATGCAATTTCGAAGATTTGATTAAGGCGAGTTAAAATCATAGATATTAATTTTTTTGCGCAGATGTACATTGACTATATCACAATCTATCATTTGCGGTTAAGTGCTTAAAGAAGTTCAAATTAAGTTCGTTTAAGTGGTACCTGTGAATAAAAATGTACGTCTTTTTTGGTTCTACAATTATTGTGAAATGAACAGAATTTTTAAAAACTGAATTGCGCTATTTGGAAAATTATTTTTTAAATGAAATTAATTATTGCCTAAAATTTTGCTAATATTTTGCTAATTGTGCAATAACTAATAATTGTGCAATGCTAATTGTGCATATAACATGTTCTATTTTTTTTGTTGTTTTTGCTGAGCGTCGTTTCGGTGAACTGTAAACTTTGTCGTCTGTCCTTTTTTCCACGTAAGGAACAGTGGTACAAAAAAGAATAAAAAGGAATAAAAAAGCAGCAGTTTTCGAAGCAACTGGTAGTAGAAATGAATGATTAGAAAATGTATAAATTCATGCTTTGCTTTCAATTTTAAATATATAAAATTATATATTTACTTTAATGGTAATTTATTTAATGGTTTTTGTTGTTGTTGAATGGTCTAATATGCAACTTATATGCAATTTTCATTCCATGCAGTTGCACATAATAAAGAAAACATTCGCATATACAAGTGTATATGTATGTGTGTACAGTTGTGTATTAATTTTTTTTTTTCTTAGCACTTAGAATGTCGAACAATTGTCAAAATGTGCTGCCATCGGCGACGCAATAAGTGGAAGCCGCTTTGCTTTACGAAGAATTAAAATTCCAACAAATTTTGGAGTTGCTTTTTGCACAAATGCATGTGAAAATAATTAAAAACATAATTTCATTTTAAAGTTTTAATACATCTTTAGAATGCAACGCGGAAGAGGTGCGGAATATAGAGGTGGTGGAGGAGAACGCGGAAGGAGTTCTGAAAACAGAGGAGGAGACAGAGATAGACGTGGCGGCGATAATGGTGGTGGTGGCGGCGGCGGCTATCGTGGCAACCGCGGTGATGGTGATGTTGATGGCATCCGTGGCTGGCAACCTCGCGGCGGCGGTGGTGACCAACGTGGTGAACAACGCGGTGGTGCAGAGCGTAGACCTGGCATGTATCGTGGGCGCGGTGATGGACTTGGCAGTTATCCTGCCTCTGAATCATCTGTAAGTAAGAACAAATTTAAGATTTAAAGAGACTTGATTTAATTAATTTTTATTCATTTGATATTAGAGTTTTGGTAGTTTGCCGTCAACAGCAAGTTGTGGATCTTCTCATCAGTCCGATGTGTCCATTTCCAGTATTTTCATGAGTATGCCATAAAATATATTATTTAACCAGACTTATGTTGACGTAAATATTTTCCTTTAGTTCTCCCAGTGGTTCTCCCAGTTCAAACGTTCACCAAAGTCATGATAACACTGAGGCAGCAACTATTGGTATGCAGATTATGACAATAATTATGATTGTTCTTTCTATGATATTTTATATTGTTTCTTTATGTTGTTATATCCATATCTATAGCTGCAATTGACCAAATACGTGGCATGCGGGGAAAACGTATTTTAACTGACGTTATACAACATATTCGACCAGTGTCGTACGTAAATAAGCAAGGTGCAGTTGGTCGTCCAGTTATGGTTCAGACGAACTATTTTCGTCTATTAAGAACACCGGAATCGGTTATACATCAGTACCGTGTTGATTTTGCACCAGAAGTCGATTTGTTACATGTACGTCGTGGAATGATAGGACAGTATGAAGATTTGTTTAGAGGTTACGTTTTTGATGGTACTTTGCTATTTTCTGCACAAAATCTGAAAAGTATAATGGTAAATGATGTCTATAAGATACTAACAAAGGATCGTGCAGGAAATACAGTACAAATTAAAATTAAACATGTTGGCATAGTAGAATTAACAGATATGCAACAGATGCATGTACTCAACTTGATTTTACGTCGATCTATGGAAGGCTTGAAACTACAACAATTGAATCGAAATTTTTTTGATCCAGTAGCTAAAGTAAGTTTAGTGTATGGCAATTGTTTAATGAAGTTTATTTTGCTACAAGCTTAGCTTAGATATTTCATATAAAGTAATTTTAAAAAATTGTTTTAAGTATTTTTGTTTTGTTTTTTTTTCATTCTAGATACGCATTGAGAATTTCCGTTTGGAAATTTGGCCAGGATATATTACCTCTATTCGTCAGCATGAATTGGATGTACTGATGTGTGCTGAAATCGCACATAAGGTATTGCGCACTGATACAATTTACAACATTTTGACTCAATTAGTGAAAGTGTCATCAGATTATCAAAACGCATTTGAGGCCGAAGTAATTGGTAAGTAGTACATAGTAATATAATATAATATACTTTAACTAAAAATACTTAAACATTGTTACAGGTGTTATGTGAATTTATTCCACATATTTATCAAATTAAGTTTTGTCTTATTTTGTATCAAGACAAATAAAAGACAAAGCGCAATATCACAGTTTTGTTTAGGAATTTATCCTACACTCAAAGTAACGCTTCCTGTTTACTTTATTTCAAGGGCATTGAAGCTTACTTACTGTTTATGCTGATTCAGCCATGATCACTGTAGTCAAGCTGCACACAGTATTCTTTGTTTACTTTATGAACAATATTGCGCTTATGGTTTCTCCTATAGTAATCAACTTACATACGACAAACACCACCACACTTATCTTAAGAATGCAAATCTCAGCATAATTGATTTGGTTTGGTTAGCTTCTGTTTGATTCACTTAGTTCAGTTCGAGTCAAGCCAACTAACATCTTGGTCGTTGTTTAAGTTCATAACAAAATAAATTGGTGGCAGCGGTAAAGATAGAATTTTCGGTTGAAAATAAAAAATTAATTAAAAAGTGTTTTAATTTACTAAAATTAGTATACGGTACGAGTAAATGTTAAAAGGAGTGTTTCGAGTAACTGAAACGAATAAAAAAATATATGTTGTGAAATTATATTATCAACAAGGATAATTATTATTGACAGTAAAAATAAAAAACAAGCAATAAGTTTTAATAAAACTGTGCACTATTAAAAAACTTAACAGAAAATTAACTTTTGAAAATATTTATTTGCCAATCAAGAAATAAAGTGAGATCAGAAAGTTCAGGTGCGGAACAAAAATAGCTGAGTTGAATGTGTTATGATATACTGAAAAAGTAGAATATACAAAATTAATTATCGTGTAAAAAACAAGACAATAGTGAAAATATATATAACAGAAAAGCAGTTCAAAAATACACTCAACGTAAAAAGGAGAAGGTGGTGAAATACAAAAAATCGGGAAGAAATCTGGTGTTCTGCAATTAAGAAGCAAATCTGGTGAGCAAATTCGAAAATGAAGATGATTCTGATGTTATGGGTTTCACTTAGCTGGTAATGTACCAAAATTTTAATATTAAATTTTGTTATTATTGTACTAAATGTCAAATTTAATTATCTAAAATTATCTAATGATAATTATTACTATTTTTATAAGTAACAGTATTTGTTTTATGAATTATAAAAAAAAAAAACACATATAAGTGAAAGTAAATTAAATTTTGCTGTTTATAGAAATCAATATAAATTAATATTGTTAAAAGAAAATATATATATACATATATATATTGGAGTTAATAGAAGTTAATAATAGTTTTTGTCAATAATTTCGTGTAATATTTTACGTTGTATAAAATTCATAATGGCAACAAATGACAATGTTAATGTAGGAAGTTCAGGTAGTTCAGGTAATTCTGGTAATTCTAGCAATTCGAGTGGATTAGGAGAGATGGTAGACATTAATACATTAATAAAATTAATACCCGAGTTTAAAAGCGATAAAACTGAGCTTTACACATTTGTCTCCGCTTGCGATGATGCTATAGGCGTAGCAAAGCCGCATCAAAAAGATTTCCTATTTAAATACATAAAGTCACAGATATCAGGAAACGCAAGATTAATATTAGAAAATAAAGTTATAAGCAATTGGAATGAACTTAAGACTCAACTCAAACAGAACTATAAAGACAGTGATAGTACACTAGCTTTATATAGAGAACTGATATCTACTAGACAAGGGGGACGAACAGTTAGGCAGTTCCAATTATTTATGGAAACCATGTCTAGGAAATTGGGAGCTGATGCAAAAATAGAAACTCAGGATGATAGTGTTAGAGAAGCTGTTTATAATTATATTGAAACTAAGATCGTTTTAAATGCATTTATAAATGGCTTAGATGGAGAAATTGGCCAATATGTGAACAATTGTCGTCCACAATCGTTGTCAGAGGCTGGAAGATTTGCCCAGGATGAAGAATCTAGAATAAATTATAGACAAAGTGTGAGACGAAACTTCAGTGTTAAAGTAACACAAATAAAGTGCTACAATTGCGGAAAATTAGGGCACATTGCTTCAAAATGTACCATGAAAAAGGAACAAACTAATAGCACTGGAGAAAAAATTATGAAGTGCTATAAATGTGGCAAAATAGGACATTTTGCAAATAAATGTTACTCAAAGGTAGTACAAAAGAATGTTTCTCCGGAAGGAAACAAAAATTTTCGAAAGTAGAAAACGTAAGTAAGGCAACGTTTTCCTTAAATGTGAGTAAAGAAAGTCCTTACATAATAATAGATCATAAGAAATGCTTTTATAAATTCCTTATAGATACTGGGGCTAGTATTAGTTTAATTAAATCTAAATGCATACATATATAGAAGAAATGAATAATATTAATAAGATAGAGTTAGTTGGTATAGGCAAAAAATCTGAAAAAACAATAGGAAATGCATCTATTAGAATAGGAATTAAGAATTTAAAAGGCAAAACGCATAATTACAGATGGAATTTTCACGTGATACCAAATGATCTGGTTTATGGATATGATGGCATAATCGGAGCTGATTTTTTAGGCCACTTTAAGTGCAAGATAGATTATGACCAGGATTTATTTTATGTTGATAAAAATGTACATAGCCTCCAATGTAATAAATTTGAAGAATTTGTTCCTCCAAGAATGGAAGTCTTTCGTTCTATTAAGGTTAAGAAAGGTAAAAAGAATGGATTAGATGTATATGTTCCGCGTTATGAGGATGAAAAAATTGTTATTCCTCATTGTATTAGTACAATGAGAAATGGAAAATGCTTAGTAAGTATTATAAATAAATGTGAGGAAAAAGTTGTAATTGATTTTCCGTTGAAGGTAGAAGACCTTAGGGATTATAATATTGATGATAATTGTAGGAAGGATCCTAAAAAAGAAAAATTAATGAAAGAGAGAGTCTTTCAAATAAGAAATAGGTGTGAATGTATACAAAAGAGTTTAAGAGTAGATCATATGAATGATGAGGAGAATGAATCAATTAGGAAATTGATTTCAGAATATAGTGATTTGTTCATTTTAGAAGGAGAAAAATTGAGTTTCACGGAAACATTAACTTGTGATATAAGAACACAAGAAGGAGTAAAACCTATTTATACGAAAACATATAGATATCCAAAGGTACATGAAGAGGAAGTGAAGAATCAAGTGAAGAAATTGTTAGAAAACGATGTTATACGAAATTCTAAATCGCCGTGGAATTCTCCTGTGTGGATGGTTCCGAAAAAGAAAGATGCTTCTGGAAAAGCTAAGTGGCGAATGGTAGTCGACTTTAGGAAATTAAATGAAATGACGGTGGCGGATACATATCCAATACCAAATATCAACGAGATTTTAGACCAATTAGGAATGTCGAAATATTTTACAACACTTGATTTAACAAATGGTTTTCATCAGATTAAAATGACTAAGGAGGACATCGAGAAAACAGCATTCACTACCCCACATGGACATTATGAGTTTAAGAGAATGCCATTTGGATTGAAAAATGCACCTAGTATTTTTCAGAGAATGATGGATATCATTCTAATAGGAATAAAAGGAATTAAATGTTTTGTGTACATGGATGATATTGTGGTATATGGTAAAGATTTAACTGATCACAATGAAAAACTAAGAGATGTTTTGGAGCAACTAAGGAAAGCCAATCTCAAGCTACAAGCAGATAAGTGTGAATTTCTAAGGAAAGAAGTCGCATATTTGGGTCATATTATTGGAGAACGAGGTGTTAAACCTAATCCAGATAAAGTTTCGGCGATAGTAAAATTGTCTCCTCTAAAGAGTATTAAGGAAATACAGTCGTTCATGGGAGCAATAAATTATTATAGGAGATTTATTAAAGGTTTTAGTCAAATAGCGGCACCTATTAATAAACTTCTTAGGAAAGAAGTTGAGTTTTTTTGGGGGGAGGAGCAGGACAATGCATTTGGTAAACTGAAAGATAGCCTAGCCAGTGTGGTAACCTTGCAATTTCCAGATTTTGAAAAGAAATTCATTGTTACAACAGATGCTTCAAATGAAGGTCTGGGGGCGGTGCTATCACAAGAGAGTGGCCGTAAAGATATGCCAATTCAGTTTATTAGCAGAAGTTTGAATAGTGCTGAGAGAAATTATAGCACAACAGAAAAAGAGTGTTTGGCCATTGTTTGGGCCGTAAAAGTATTCAGACCATATTTGTATGGAAAGAAATTTTTGATCAGAACAGATCATAAGCCATTGAAATGGTTGTTTAATGTAAAGGACCCTGGATCAAGATTAGTGCGATGGAGACTTAAGTTAGAAGAATATATGTATGATATAGAATATAAAAAAGGAGTTGAAAATGTAGTAGCTGATCATTTAAGTAGAAATGTGTTAGTAGTAACAAGAAAAGAAAAGAAACGTTGTAGTTGTTGTAGCGAACAGATCAAACGAGAATATGAAAAAGCGGAACATACTCAGGAGAAAATAGAAATTGAAAATAATGAAAAAGAATCGGTTAAAGTAAACTTTAAAAACAATGTTGAGGAAAATGTTCAGGACAGAGGAAAAATGATCGAGGTAACAGACTCTCAGAAAATGAAAGAAATAATTAAGGAATATCATGATAGTATTATAGGTGGGCATGTCGGACAAAAAGCAACTATTGCGAAAATTAGAGAAAAGTATACATGGAAAAATTTAAATGATATGGTTGCAGACTATGTAAGAGCTTGTAAAAAGTGTCAATTAGGTAAAATTGACAGACATCCTACTAGAATGCCTATGCAATTGGTTTCAAATGCTTCTAGTGCACTTGAACAAGTCAGCATGGATTTAACTGGACCTTACCCAATATCTGAAGCAGGAAATGTGTACGCATTGAGTATACAAGACAGTCTTTCAAAATATGTACGTTTTACACCACTCAAAGATAAAAGCGCAGAAACTGTTGCTCAAGCGTTTGTAAATGAATGGATTACCTATTTTGGTATTCCAAAAATAATATTAACAGATAATGGTACAGAGTTTTGTAATGAACTAATGAAGGATTTAGCTAAAATCTTTAAGATTAAACATATTACTACTAGTGTGGCTCATCCACAAGCAAATGGTTCAATAGAAAGAATTCATGGAAGATTGAAAGAATATTTGAATACAGTTGAGTTTGAGAAATCGAATTGGGATGAAGCAATGAAGTTTGCAGGTTTATGTTATAACACAACAACTCATTCCTCCACTGCTTTTTCACCACACGAAATAATTTTTGGAAGGAAAGGAAATAGACCGAGTGGAATTGACGCTTTAGATTTAGTAACTATAGGGGGATATGTCAATAATATAAAAGTTATCATAGAGAACATTGAAAAGCAAGTAAAAGAAAATACAACAGGTTGTAAGGAAAAGTCAAAATTAATCTATGATAAAAAGATAACAGATACACCTAATTATGAAGTAGGTCAAAAGATAGTTGTGAAAAATCTTACAAAAAACAAAAAGTTAGAAAATACTTTTACTGGTCCATATACCATTGTAAAAGTCACCGAAGCTAATGTCTTTATAAGAACAAATCGTAGAACAAGAAAAATTTCAAAAAATCTAATTAAAAGATATATTGAAAACTAATTTTGTTTAAACTGTTCAGCTTTTTTCTAGCTATATTCGCTCTTAAAATCGAGGATATTAATGGGAAAGGAAGCTTCTATTTCAAGAAAGTACAGGAAACCAGAATCGTGGACGGTCATATATCCATAATTACTAATGTAAATCTAACTTCTTATGAAGATAAAATTAATTGGCTTGGGAGTAAAGTAGATCATGTAGATAA